>NC_068982.1:31344003-31350409 GCF_001194135.2 Octopus bimaculoides
GCTGATTACTACCTAGATCAGATTCCAGGAAACCCCAAAATGGCTGAAATTCAAAAGATAGTGCTCATGGGAACTGCCCATATCCTACGTAAAATACTGTCTATGTGATCTAAAATTTTAAAGCAAACACATAATTTTCTTATGATGTCTTAAACATTCACTTGAACAAAACTGTACAAATCCAAATATATGGTACCCTAGGCATAACACCTACATGAACTTCTAACTTGTTGTCTCTTGAGGTCTCTGCGTGAGACTTGGATCCAACTTGTACAAATGCAAAACAAAAGTCAAACATAAAATAATAATAATAGTAATAATAATAATATGCAACTCTTACAAAATGTCTTCATGGCTACACAAACCGAGGCCGAAATTATCCTTCAAGACTGGTGGTTGAATAACATTGACAGCAGCCATGATTTCAAGGGATGGAAAGCAACTCAGCGAGAGGGAAAGAAGGAAGAGAAAAAAGAGGCAGAGAGAGTGAGAGAAACGAAGAGAGAGATTTCCCATTGCAGCAAGACGTTTATCCTTATTCTGTTATCATACTGGGATCACTATCTAATCTAAACTGACATCTCAATGCCATTTCTTTTTATTTTATTTTTTTATATTTTCCTGAGATAGTGGAAAAGATGCTGTTCTTACTTTAAATGTTGATCTTATTTTTAAAAAGTAAATAAAATGAATTCTTCTATCACAAATTGGTTCCTCTTTTTTTTTTTAGCTAATTCAGTCTGCTAAATCTATAATTAGTCTTTTGCCAATTTCATGCAGTCACTTCTTTATTAATTACATTATACCAACTCCAATATTGCTGAAATTTCCTCTTTCGGAAATTTTTGCATCGCATTTCCCAGAATAAATAATTTAGAAACACCATTCTCGTGAAAGGCAACAGTTAATTTCATGTTAAAACATCCAATATAGGGAGCACTGAAAAGAAAAGAAATGAACAGAAACAATGAAGAAATGAGAAAGCAAAATTAGTATAACCGTCACTTTCATCACTAATTTGGCAAAATGGATATGCTTCCCTGATGAAGGTTATAACTCCGAAACATGTTCGGATGTGTCACCTGGATTTGCCAAAAACATAAAAACCAATATCACTGATTAATATTGCTTTTTATACCCACCGTATAATTAATTCTGCTTACCGTTTTGATAATAATCCGTGTTATATGTTATATATACATATATATACATACATACTTACATACGTACATAATAAATGAAAAATGCATTAAGTACTAAATGAATTCGATATAAGACAGACACAGAAGGACCACAATTCTTCATCAGTTGTCGACCGAAATACTAATACACAGTTTCGTGCCTTTAAAGATAAAACTTAGAACTTCGCATAGCGGCGGTGGCCACAAAATTTGCGGAAAATTAGGGATCGAGCAAACAAGACAATACAGGGTGGACGTACGGAAGTAAACAAATGCAATTTGAAACGGTTGACGAAGGTGGAATAAATATGGCCTCAATGGATATAGAAAGAGAAATAGCAGGACAGGAGAATGATGTTGACCGGCGAAAAACTGAGGGACGGGACCCGTGACTAATTTCCCCTTATACCTGTCTTTCTCCACTGGACGCTTAGCTTACCGGTCAACATTCATCGCTTCTTTTACTATTTCTCGTTCTATTTCCATTCATGATTTCCATCACAAAGTGATATAATCTTCTACAATCTCAGATTGAGCCAAGATTTCTGAGTAATTTTTTTGTAGGCTATATAGTTTTCGCCGACGGAAAGGTGATCACGTCCGTAGGAGAGATTACTCCTCTTCGTATGTGTTAGTTTTAATCCGTAGTAGGGCTTAACACCATTATTTGGATCTTGCGTTACACACTTTCGGACCAGATTTCCTTTGTAACAACAACTTTCTTCCTTTCTTATAATTGAGCTGTTAATTCTTCGTTTGAAGGTCATTCGTAAGAAATTCTCTCCATACAGTAGCAGCTCTATTTAATGCTTCTTGTACAGTGATATATATATGTGTGTGTGCGTGTGTGTGTGTGTGTGTGTGTGTGTGTATATATATATATATATATATATATATATATATATATATATATATATATATATATATATACCAGTGTAAAGATCTGATATTTAAGATGTTTACAATATTTATGTTAGTTCGGGTAGTTCATTTTGTAATGTTTTTGATAAAAAGTTTCTTTATATGAGCAGACGATTGATGATCATATAGCGGGTATTCATCTCTATATAATTTTATGCCAACAGAGTCAATCATGTATACGCTGCTGTTCCGAAGCATTCAGCTCTATAATAGCATCCTCCCATAATATCTCACTGCTTTATTTTTGCTTAAAAATAATTGTCAAATAAACATGCGACCTCATAGTATGTATTGTATCACTGCTGATAGCCTTATTAATGACTCTTTCTTTTTCGCTAAATTCTTGGATTTGAAGGTGTTTAGTTATAGGAAAGTAGAATTCCATCATACCCGAAAAGATTGTGATTTTAATTAATTTCGTTCTCTGTGTACTTATGAATATGAATATATATAAATATAAACATATATGTAACTAGAAACATGTCATCATCATCATCAGCAGCAGCAGCATCACTCGTCCTCAGACAAAACTATAGCAGCTTTCACACTCTGCTTCCAACTGTCTTTGACTCTCACTCCCAATCGAGACTTTGATTTCAAAATCAAATTTAGACCTGTATCCTTTTTGAACATTTTTGGAAAGAACTTCATTGCAACTCCTCTGCGCCGCCTACTTCCTGATGGTAACCAAAATATAATCTTAGAAACTGGTTGGTCCACAGTTCTGTGGTAATTGCTACCAAAACGTAACGCTCTCTGCTAAATGATATCTGACAGACGTGGGAGAACTTGCTATGGCTCTCAGTTGATTGTATAGTCTCTCTAGGCGATGATAAAAATTCTTCTCAATAGCTTTAGTACCTAATGTTTTTATTTTTATTTCTAGGTTTTGTAATATGGTTCAAGTTTCTGGAGTTGCATAGAAGAATACATACTATACATGCTCTGAAGAATCTAAGTTTCTGTTTACTGTCCCTGACAGACTTCCATATTTTGTCTTGCTTATTTATAGCAGCCCATACCACTCTTTTAATACGTTAACATCATCCTTTCTTTCTGGGATATAAATACTTAAATACTTAAATTGCTGTATCCGATTAATGATTTGACCAGTTAAGTATTTTATTTGATAATCCTCATTAAATCCATCTGTTAAAATTTCTACTTTGCTAGCATTAAGATGTAAACCAATTAGATTTGCTGCATATTCTACATAGTGTAATAAATTTTCAACTAACTGCAGTTATTCACTAATCAATGCGATGCATCCACATAAGCCAAATCCTTTAGTCGTGTCGCTGGATACTGTGTCCGTCTCCTAGGTTCTGTAACAAATCCACAATCTCTATCACGCATTTTCTATGCTTCTTTCACTAATCATATGGATTTCTGTGTTGTCTAAAATTATTTTAATTACACTTACTATTAAAGATGGTATGACGTATGCTGCAAGGATTTGGGACATTCTTTCCCAATGTATGCACGGAACTAAAGCCGAGAGGAAACATTTTTGGAAGGAACATTTCAACGCCCTATTAGCGAAACCACTACAGTTACCTACACCAAATTTGTCATTTCTCTAGTAGTGGATCAGCCATTGCCAGTTTATGACGGTCTCTTCACTCTGGAAGAGCTGAATAGAGAAATGAAAGAATCTTCTTGAACTCTGTGACTCAGGCTTGACCAGACATACCAAACAAACACAATGGTCAATGTGTGCCGCTAAACCTAATCAGAAGACTACCACCGCTTACAGGGTTTCACAACAATAGGGTATTAATTTAAACAATATTGCATCAAAATAATATAACGAAATGGTTCTAAATTGTATACAGCCATTAATAGATCCTTTATTACGTTGGATTCAATTTGGTTTTCTAAAAACACGCTCCAACCTATCAGACATTTAGCACTCAGGAGAATCATTGAGATTATGAAAGACAACAATTTACCATTAGCATTACTATCCATACATTTACATGTGCATGCATACATACATTCATATATACATGCATACATACATACATACATACATACATACATACATACATACAACATACACACATACATACATAAATATATATCTATAGATATAAATTTGACATGGGCGATTCTTTCTTGTCTTGGGATTCACGATCAAAGGGCTGGGTAGAATTGCACGAAACATTACACAAATGTGTAGTATGATCCGGTGGTGATGCTGGGCTTTGTATTTTTTCATAGCTTCCATGGTTACCGAACTAATCTACTATAATAATACTCTTGTGTTTATGAATGAGAAAAGAAGGGGTGATAGATGAGTAAGGAAGGAAAGGATGAAGTCATACTTGTTAGTGGGGTGATGAAAAAAATAAATCAAACAGCGTTTCAACTATGTGTGAATATACGTGTGTGTATGTAAGAGGGGGTATGTAAATGCTTGTGTGTATGTGTGCGCATGTGTGTTTGTGTGTGTGTTTATGTGTGTGTTTGTGTGTGTCTGTGCGTGTGCGTGCGCAGTGGAAGTGGGATGTTCATCTTTGTTCGCTTAATATTTGGGTTTATTTTTTGATTTGGTTGAATCTTAGTTGTCTGGTTTTTTTTTGGTGGTCAGTTATTTTTCGCGTCTTGACAGAAAAGTCGTTCTATATCACTTTTATAACAATCATCGTGATGACGGCCATTGTGTCCATGTTCTCAATCGTTGTCTCATTTATTACGTCTGTAACTGAGGTTGCCTACTTCTTACTAGTTATTATCTGTGAATTAATCTATCCGTTGATATATAGAACCTACCTTTTGAATTTACTTGTATATGTGTATATTACTCATGTATCTGTCTTAGGTTGGGAAGAGTTACCTCTATCTATTTCATCCATGCTATTAATCTATTCTTATTATATTCGCATAGGCATATCACACAATGCATTTGTAACACAATGTGGTTCACAAGTTTTGCGTCAAGTTGTGCCAACATTTTAAGTCAGTTAATTTGTCATTTAGTGAAATAAACAGAATGTATTTTATATTTTAAGACGGTGAGTAAAAAATGAAATCTATAAATTGGATGTAATGGTAGGAAATCTATTAAAGAAATGAAGATGATATATCTGATCTATTAGATTTACCATCTAATAGCATTGAAATTAGTTGAAACTTATCTACATACTGTCTTGGAGATTATTTATCCAATTAGAAAAGTAACATTTAATATAAATAGAAAAAAATGTTCTTAAACTTTCTTCATTTGTAGATCAAATCAACTTTGTGAAGAAGAGTTATTAATTGTCAGTTGGAGAAGGTAAGAATAGAAATTTTTATTTGAAATGTTATCGCTTACTAATGATACTTATGGTTTTTAAGCGTGTAGATACATTCCAGGGAGAAAAACATTTACTGAGCAGATTTAACAGTGGAGATAATATGTAGAAAGCACGAAGTATTAGAAACGGCAAATTGTCAGGCATATACTATGACAACTGAGATTTTTCAGTGAAACATAGATATAACTTTTTGCTTAACACAAATTAATCCAATTTTAGAATTAAAAGGCTAATGGTCAGTCAAAAATCTATCTATTAGTTGTATAATATTATATATATAAACGGTTCACTATATAGATAGACGTTAATAAAACTCGCGAAATAATTCAAGTTTTCATTACAGTTAATATTTCCATTCAAGTGATATATTTGTTCCCGCATACGTGTAGAAATTATTTGAAACAGTTATCAAATGAAGAGAATATCAAATGAAAATTTATCTGTAATATCAATTCTAGATGTGCGTAATCTTTTAAAAAATATGTCATTCAAAATGAATGAAAAAATAATTCTTAAAAGCCTTGATCCTTTCTTGATTTCCAGAAAAAGAAATTACCTAAGAAAATTTTATAGACTCATAAATATAAATGAAAACAAGACGTGTTTAAGGTTGATAGGCCATTGCTGCGGAGGTTCGCAGCTTTAAATGGTTTGAAACTCTATGCTGAAATTGAGCTTTGACTATTCAAGTGAAAAAGAGAACAAGTTCACTTCTAACTCACCGACCCGATTTTCTTCTATTTTAGAATTTTACTTTGCTTCTCAACCTCCCTCGTGTTATCCATTCCTATTTCTTATTGATTATGCATGAAGACTACAATGCTATGCGTTCCCCATCAATTGCAGACAGTTGATCCCAAAAAACATGATGGAAAGCGCTATTGATTTTCATACGGCAATTTCTCAGTAAATATTCGTTCCATTTTCCAAATAATAAATATGGTCGCAACATATACTCCTAGTGGTTACCTTGTACCCAAATGCTTCATATATATATATATA
>NC_068982.1:31350444-31351176 GCF_001194135.2 Octopus bimaculoides
ATATATATACAGCAAATGAAAAACACATGATGGAATATACGAGAATTTATGATAAATCACGACAATGGTTTCGACACATCTAGCTTCGATTCCTCTTCAGTGGAACACTCAACAACTGGTTCAGGAGCATCCAGTAGTGCAGATATATCTCCTCAGGTGGTAAATAAATAAAACTCGTTAAAATGACTTCCGCAATGTAACTTTCCGTTTTGTAGAGAGAAAGGCAGCTAGACAGAGGAAATATCTTCATATATATAGAAGATCAAAAATAAAATTGCAGATGACAAAAAGAGAAATGAACACGCAATACAACAAGACAAGTATTAGAAATAACCGTTAGCAGATATGGATGTATAAACGCACTCGGGCAAGTTGCATGGCTCGAGTACACTCGCTCAAACAAGCATCCGCAAAAATGTGAGCATACGCACACGTATTGTGGTGATTTATCATAAACTCTCCTATATTCTATCTTCTGTCTTTCATTTGCTATATACCTATCATTTTGAAAGTGACTTTGCTTTACCAGTAAGCTACCAGATGTAAACCATTCGTTTTATTATGCAGGAGTGTCTGTGTGGTAAGTAGCTTGCTTAACAACCACATGGTTCCGGGTTCAGTTCCACTGCGTGGCACCTCGGACAAGTGTCTTCTACTATAGCCTCGGGCCGACCAAATCCTTGTGAGTGGATTTGGTAGACGGAAACTGAAAGAAGCCCGTCGTACATATGT
>NC_068982.1:31351437-31353946 GCF_001194135.2 Octopus bimaculoides
AATAAGTATTAGGCTTCCAAAGAATAAGTCCTGGGGTTGATTTTCTCGACTAAAGGCGGTGCTCCAGCATGGCCGCAGTCAAATGACTGAAACAGGTAAAAGAGAATATATATATATATATATATATATATATATATATACATATCCGTAAGATATATAGGGTAGCGAATATTCTTCGAAATTTCACTACTAGTGGCCTAGCATGTATAAAAAGTCAATGGACAACATATTCTCAATATAGAATAGGGTACCCCTTCGAAATTGCTCTTAAATATGGCTTTGGTCGTTTTGACTGCTTCTTCTAGCGTGTAAAATTACCTGTTAAATGTAGTTTCTCTTGTGTTTAAATGTACACTATTTTATATATATATACACATAGATATATGTGTGTGTGTGTGTGTGTGTGTGTGTGTGTGTGTGTGTGTGTGTGTGTGTGTGTGTGTGTGTGTGTACATATACACACACACGCACACTCACATAAGTTTTAGTTTATTAATGAGAGAGGAAGTGACAGATAAATACATTTTGCAGCATACGTAGATCTAATTTTAACAATTTTTCTTTTATTTTCTTTTGTCTCGTGACTCGTGTGTCACGTCAATGTTTTCTCCAGGCGACATATAATTTCTCTCAGTTCTTTCTCATTTTATACACAATAAAGTGTGCTGCTTGATTTTTTTTCAGTTATCTTTCTATTACTATTACATTTGATTTTGATTAGATTTCAGGGATCGTTTTCTGCGAGTGTCTTTATTCCGTAGGTTTCTAATGATATTTTTAGGCCACTGACTATAGTTTTCATCAGATCCTTTGTCTAATATAGTGTTTGTATCATATATTCATTAGCCATTGTTGCTGCTGTGATCTACGCTCGATTTATTGTTTTAAAGTATTTTGATTTTGTTGCAGGAAAGTGCTTGCTCTATTTCTGATACTCTGTTATTTTCCTTTTTTTTTTTTTTTCTTAGCTCTGATTTATTTCTTTTGGATTGTTGTTATTTTTTCTAAAATATGCACTGAATTTTTTTTCTGGAGAATATGATTTTTCTTTTGTGGTTGGGTTATTGATCTCCTTTTGTAGTTGGGTCGTTGATTTTTCTTTTCTGGTTGGGTAGATGATAACCTCTTTCTAACATATTGGATGTCTACCTAGTGGTCATCCCTTCGCATACGCATGTAATACAACTTTTCTGAATTATCAACTTTTTTTATATGCTAGACCACTGGTTTTAAATTGAAATTAATACTCAATTTATCACCCTCAGTATATAGATATAAATTTAAATAATTATGTTCTCCAGCCGACAACATATACTGCAGTGAATTATACTCAGCAGAACTGTTTCCGGAATTTAGCGCGCCAGAGCTGAGACATTTGAAAACAACCCCAATGTAATCGGTAGAACTGTTCGCACGTCAAATTTAATGAACACAATTCGTGTATAGTTCTGCAAATTATATTGATTTTAGAACGATTGTGCTGACAAACCACGGACGTTTTTTAAGTAGAAGAGTTGATGGCGAAGCCGGTACTCAATAAATTCTTTATTTTGTATATTTTTCATTTTGTCCTGCCCGCTATGCTCTGGTGTTTGCTGAATTTTTTTCTGGAGGACATTATTTTTCTTTGTAGTTGGGTCATTGATAACCTCTTTCTAACATATTGGATGTCCACCTAGTGGTCATCCCTTCTTATACGCATGTAATACAATGTTTCTGAATTATCAGATTTTCATATGCTAGACCACTGGTTTTAAATTGAAATTAATATTCAATCTATCACCCTCAGTATATAGATATAAATTTAAATAATTATTTTCTCCAGCCGACAACATATATTGCAGTGAATTATACTCTGCAGAACTGTTTCCGGAATTTAGCACGCCAGAGCTGAAACATTTGAAAATAACCCCAATGTAATCGGTAGAAGTGTACGCAGGTCAAATTTTATGAACACAATTCGTGTATAGTTCTGCATATTATATTGATTTTAGAACGATTGTGCTGATGAACCACGGGCGATTTTAAGTAAGCAAAAGACTTGATGGCGAAACCGGTACACAATTAATTCTGTATGTATGTATGTAAATGTATGTATTTGTAAGTATGTATGGATATATTAAATTAATATAAACACCAGGTTACAATGTTTCACCAAAAAGCTGGACGACTAATAACACTAAATGTGACTAGCGTGTTAGGAGATCCCAACATTGCTAGAAATAAGAGCTAAACAGTTCTAATATTGTAGTTAAGGCACATGAATGAAAAATACACATTAACAGGGATCATAATCGTCCAAAAAGTGCTCATCGAGAATTCTTAATACTGACGCATCAGGTTCGGCAATTTCCGTTGCCTCATCCGTTAAGACAGCTCGACTCTACGGCTCTCTCCGGTCTTGCTTCCCCATAAGTATTCATGTTTGCGTCATATATACATATATATATGCATATGTATACATATATATATATATATATATATATAAATATATATATATATATATATA
>NC_068982.1:31357738-31358925 GCF_001194135.2 Octopus bimaculoides
TATATATATATATATATATATATAGATAGATAGATAGATAGATAGATAGATAGATAGATAGATAGATAGATAGATAGATAGACATATACGCGCGCGCGCACACACACAGTTTATTGAATGGGTGCTTGGAATACTTTAAAAAGTTTTGAGATTCAACATATAGCGAAAGGTGAAGGAATAGTTGTCAAACATTCTTAGACTAAAACACGCGCGAACATATACACTCAGACAAATGGGCGCACACTCGCAGATATATATATATATACATATATATATATATATGAGTAACTATATTCGTATAAATATATATATATATATATATATATATATATATATATATATATATATATATATATATATATATATATATATATATGGGCAAATATATGGGTGTATGTATATGTGTGTATGTATATGTGTGTATGTGTATATATGCGTGTGTATGTATATATGTGTGTGTATAGAGATAGATAGATAGATAGATAGATATCTAGCTAGCTAGACAGATAGATAGATAGAAAGATGCACATACACATATAGGCACATATACATCATACACAGACAGACGTAGACAGGTACGTATGCTCGCAAAGGTATACGCCAACGATACCTGGGGTGAGGCGGGTCGCAAGCAGGTGAGGAGAAGAATTTCGTAAGCACGGAGAAGTGAGAGATTAGTTGAAAGTGAAATAAGAAGTGTCACTAACGAATACATTTATGTATATGCATGGGCGTACACACTCATAGATATCCACACACATACACCTATATACATGAAGACATATATTCACATACACATACACGTACACATATAGCGTATATGTGAGTGTGCATGAATGTGTATGTGCATACGTGTATGTGTTTTGCGTATGTACATACATACATATATACATTTGTATACGTATATACATATATGCATGTACGCACACACATTTATTGATGATAGATGACTACCCTTAGGGATAAATAGGAAAGAGATATAATAAAAGTTCTTATGAATAACAGGTGGAAGTTAGTTATAATGGAAGAAGAGACAGAAGCGGTAGCAGGTGATGAGGATAGAAAAATGAGAAGATATGAAGGAGTTGGGGAAGAAGATAGGAAATGTAGAATGTTCAGAGTTAGATAGGTAGGCAGAGAAAGGGAGAGAGAGAGAGAGAGAGAGAGAGAGAGAGAGAGAGAGAGAG
>NC_068982.1:31358994-31362880 GCF_001194135.2 Octopus bimaculoides
ATATATATATATATATAAATACACCAACATAAAAAGAAATATAGAAGGAATACTAAGGAGGCTAAGTAGTGAAAGAGAGAAAGGATAGAACAGTAATGTAGTAGTATATCGCTGGAAAAAGAAATCGCCTCAGTAATACTGAGAAATAAAGAGAGATATTAAGTATAGCGATATACTGAGACAAAATTATTTATGATTAAGACAGATCAGTGTTTAGAGAAATAATATATGTATCTACCATACGCACATACAGACTCATATGTTTATATGTATGTATGTTTGTATGTATGTATGTATGTACGTATGTGTGTCTGCATGTATATATATATATATATATATATATATATACGTGTGTGTTTTAATATATGTGTATTAATATGTACATACATATATGCCCTCACATATATAAATACATAGATACATGCATACATACAAACATATATATATATATATATATATATATATATATGCATATAGCGGAAGATGAGGATCAAGACCCTATTTTTTATTTATTATTTTTTTTTTTTCCATGGGATTGCTGATGAGTATCAAATAAAATCAGACGACGTACTTGACTATTGCTGTATTTTACAAATCCTGGTCTATGAAAATGGAAACCGAAACTGACGAGCTTTGAACTCAGAATGCCATAAGTGAAACACATCCCAACACACACACATACACACACACACACACACATACACACACACACACATAAACGCATACAGACACACACAAAAGAAACATGCTCACGCACTTAATGAGGAGATAGACAAGCGGTTGCGAATGGCATTATTCCATTTAAAAGACAATTATAGAGAATAGTATAAAAAGCTATATAAATTAAGTAGCCGACCCCTATCTATGCACTGTATCTCCCTTCGAACGTCTCTGGAGTTTAGGTATCTGGTCGATGTTTTAAACTGGTACTCCGTCAGTTACGTCGACAAGGGATCGAGTTCATCCAATAAACTGAGTAGCATGCTCGTGAAATTTATGTGTATGTGACTGAGAACTCCACAGACACGCGTGTCCTTAACGTAATTCTCAGGGAGATTCTCCGAGACACAAAATGTGATAAGGCTGGCCCTTTGAATTACAGGTACAACTCATTTTTGACAACTGAGTGGATTGGTGCAACGTGGAATAAATCGTCTTCCTCAAGGTGTTAAACTCACAACATCACGCCACCGGGAACTCAACTCACAACTTTACGGCCGTGAGCTGAATACCTTAATCACAAAGCTACGCGTCTTCACCTGGTCTGATGCAACCATTAATTGTTTGTATAGATGACACGCCAGTTTTTGACGCATTCAAACCCATTATAACTAAATACAATGCAATTTTGCGTAAACCTAGAATAATATTTTTTATAATATTCTCATGTGTGCGTGTATGCGTGTGTATGCATATGTTCGTAAATGCATGTGTTTGCAATGATAACCTAAAAAGCATTTAAGCGACAAGAAATTGAAGATTAAGCAAGATAGATTAGGAACTAATCAGATAGAATTTTGTTTCTGCCGACGGAGAGTTAAAAACCCATTTTGCAACAAGTTTGTTTACTTTTCACAGTGAGTCTAAGTTTATGATTATCATATAGGGACTTAAGGCAGAAGAAGGGTTCGGAACTGCTCACGGGAATTCATCATCGTATGTGTTGTATGAGTTTCCGATTACTACAGAGACGCTGAGCGAATTAAACTACCCTCTTTTGTATCACACGAGAATCGAAAGTTTATATACACACATGCACAGATATGTTTATTTTTGTGTACATGTGTACACATGCGTGAATGCATGTGAGAGCGTTTGTTTGAGTCTGTTTGAACGTGTGTGTTCATAGTTTTGTAATGCAATGCGTATAAACTTATTGTCTGAGCTCTCATTGTTTTCGCAGACTCGGCCTTGAGGCCTTGATTCATCTATAGAGTCTATGAAAAATATATTGAAATGATTTCTTTCCAAACTTCCGATTCCGTCTAATTTCATTAGTGTATATATGTATGTTTGCATGTTGAGATGGATGGATGAGTGCGTACGTGCATGGATCTTTCTATGTATGTATGTATGTATGTATGTATGTATACATATGTGTGAGTTGCGTATTAGATAGAATAAACTGAGCGAACAACAAGGCTGAGAAAGAAAAGATCTTATGAAAGTATATTTCGGTTTATGTAGATACTGAAAGTAGATAAATGTATAAATATATGCCTAGACGAAATTCTGTTCATGAATGTATAAATATATGCCTAGACGAAATTCTGTTCCTAAATTATCGCAATAATTAGCAAGTTTAAGACAGAATTAAATATGTGTATGGAGGCAAGTTACTCTAGAAGATTTACTTGAACTTAGTAAAACATAGCTGCAGTGTATTTGGAACCAGTAGCATATAACTACAGAAATATTAGTGGAATAACCAGTGCTGTCTTAAAACATGTACACACTTGAAAATTGTCTGGGAGTATAGTCGCTCATCTGCTACTCATTGAAAAGTTAACGAAATTGGAATACGATGATTACTTAATACACTTTATATATATTTTTTATACACTTTATGCAAAATCTTATAGACTTAATACACAAGACACTCCCTCCTTCTCCCTCATTCTTCACCTTACCCTCTTTTTCTCTTTCATTTTTCTTTCGCTCTTCACCTTTCCCTTCAACGAATCACGTGAAAGCATTATAAATGGGCTAAGTAACAGGGGGGATTAGTTTAAAAAATTACACATTTCTTCACCTCCAACTCACCCTCCTCCTCCCCTCCCACGCCCCCCTTCAACTAATCACGCGGAAGCGTTCAGACGGGCTAAGTAACAGTGTGACAAGCAGAATTATTATAACACAAGATGGCACCGTGCCGTCAAAATGACCGCTAATTGTAGTATTTTATATATAAATATGGATAGTAAATCAAATTAATACACTTGCCAATGTTCACATACTTTGACATACTTCTACACGCACATATATTCACAATGAGTTGAAACGCTGTTTCATCTTTCTTTTCAGCATTGAATGTTCACCATCCTATTACCAAGTTTGCCATCACCTCTTCCTTTCTCATTCATATGTTGTGACGGAGAAAGCTACAAGAGTATTAAAATTGTAGATAATTATAACAATTCCTTTAAATACCATCAAGGCAACACGAGTTGGAATTGCAATGAGAAATTTGAAGCATTTTTTCTTATATATCTCGTTTAATGCAGAACATATAAATCCAAACGGTAAAACAAATGAATTATATGAATGCATTGTCTATATTGTCATCTAAAGTACTCATCTGCAGGGGAACAAACGATGAAGTCCTACATAAAAAACATCAGATTTCTTCGACTGCAAATTCGATATCGCCTCCTGTATATTTTGTAAACGATCTAGACACATGTTCAGGGATTTTTCACTAAGTCACGTAATAGGAAATACACGGCAAACTGATCGGAGTATTGTTACAAACAAACTTTTATTTCCCAAATTCAAATTTATCGATATTGAACTCATTATCCTCCCGAGATGAATTGAATAGCATTATTTACATTATCTACTTTATTTACATTTGATGGATATTTGTCCACATCTTGTTTGTTGTTAACACAACGTTTCGGCTGATATACCCTCCAGCCTTCATCAGGTGTCTTGGTGAAATTTCGAACACGGGTCCTCATTCCTAAGGTATTTTTCGATATTATTATTACTATTATTATTATTATTATTATTATTATTATTATTATTATTATTATTATTATTATTATTATTCAAATCACTGCCTGGAATCGAACTCGCAATCTTGGGGTTAGTAGCCCGCGCTCTTAACCACTACGCCATACGTCCGTGGGAATATAACCCCAAGATGGCTACTAACCCCAATATT
>NC_068982.1:31364942-31369024 GCF_001194135.2 Octopus bimaculoides
TATATACATACATACATATAATATATATATATATATACATACATATATTTATATATATATGTTTGTGTGTCTGGGGAGGGTCATTCTATTTTAGTGCTTTATAATTTAACACACTCACCAGTAAAATTTCTACTCATTTACTTATTTATTTTTCTAAAATTTTCGTTGCGTCTTGCAACCTTTTCAATATTGAAACGGTTGCAAGACGAACTGACATAAGGAATCTTGCAGACCAAATCCAAAACCGAAATACATACATATAGATATGTGTATATACTCACTCACTCACGTATACCTTTAATAAACATCATCCGACAATATTCTACTAAGTTACATCTCTCAAAACTATTTCTTAATATTGTTTCAGAATATTAATGCATTCAGTTCATTGCTTCTAATTCTCTTGCTCTCTCTCCCTCTCTCGCTCTCTCGCTCTCTCTCTCTCTCTCGCTCTCTCTCTCTCTCTCTCTCTCTCTCTCTCTCTCTCTCTCTCTCTCTCTCTCTCTCTCTTTCTCTCTCTCACACACACACACACACACAAACATAAAGAAAAAGGAAGACAAAACCAAAGCAGGACGAGCATCTCAGGTCATTTAAAATATTTAATTAGAGTAAAGTGTATCAAAACAAGAGAAGTAGAAGTAATTAACGTCTTACTGCTGTTTCTGGGATATTCCAGGTAATGGGTCAACACTCCCATACACTGGGTATTCTGTCATTAGAGGCAAGGTGTGTATGCAGGAAAGTTCCAGACAGTATATAGAAGAATAAAACAGTAGATAGAAGAATAAAGATAGAAGAATAAAATTCACAGTTCATCTTGTTCTGGAGGGTATGGAGGTTTGTCCGTATTCCCGTGAAGGTAATATACATAGCATTTGTTGTGTCTTCTCAAATGAATATATATCTTAGAGTAATAGCTGCACTCTGACGAGAATTGAAGACGTATCACAATGGCTGCGAGTGATTGTGAAATGTCTTCAATACACACCAGTGTATAGGTATTCAAAAGGGAGATATTCATTTCAGAACTCACAAAAAATGCTACCATCTCTTCTCTCTATTTCTTAATGGCCGCACTCACAATGAATTCGTCACTGTCACAATGTTGTTGCAGATGCAAACATAATTACATTAACTACATGCACATGCACAAATACACACAATATATATCGACATGTATAAATAGACAATTGTGTGTAAATATATATGCATCATCTAGTTTTTAATGTTGCATATATTTAAGGTGGTGAGCTGGCAAGAAAATTTAACGTGCAGGGTAAAAATTCCTTAACGGCAGTTTATTTGTCTTTATGTTATGATTTCAAATTCTGCCGAGGTCGACTTTACCTTTTATCCTTTCGGGGGTGATAAAATAAGTACCAGTGCAGCACTGGAGTCTATGTGGTCAACTTAGCCACTCAACGAAAATATAACCCTGTGCCAAAATTTGAGACCGATATTGCAAAAACCTATTTTCTTTATTAGGCTTTCTATCCGTAGGTGAATCGATAATCAAATACCTTCCTATAATCGAAATTTTCCATTAAGCTAGTCTTAGTTGTGCCAATCTAGTTTGATCTTTTGAAACAAAAATATAATAGGCAAGTCAACAAATTTTCCTTAGATGTTAACCACGAAATAATAGAAGTTACGGATTGTCTCTACACACACAAACATTGCTAATAAAACTTTACATATTAGCCAAGCGAATTTCTCAGTGTATGAAAATCCACTCAGTGACCTACACACAAGCTCTTGTACATTCTACTCCAGAAAAGCAGGACTATATAAAGAAATAAGCTAAAACAAACTAGTTAATTGCAGTAATTCAAGCAAAGTAATAATTCAAATTACACTACAATGAACCTGTTTGTCACAATAAATACAACAGACATGTCTGCGCTATAAATTAAAATGCTGGAACAGAATTCAACTGTAAAATCTCTGAGACATTGTAGTGAGACAGGAAATTTTTTATTCGTAAAATGAACATAAAAGAACTCTTTCGGAAATTGAAAGGAACTTAGTTTTCTCATCGAATTTACTGCACTTTCAGGTCACTTTTGTTGAGGAAGAGCTGATCATATTTACTTGAATCTTCAATGTAAGCTGCAAAATGAGCAGAAAATCACGGATCTGGGAATGTACAAAACGTCGACCTATAGTTTGTGACTATGGTACAGGAAAATATTGTCATTAAAGTAAGTGTATCCACCACCTGGTGACAGTCAGATTAAGTCCGTCAACTCTAGCTCTCACTACGCTGTCGCTCCCTTAGTTGCACTGTATGGTCGTGGTTCGCATGGCATCATTTCCATAGGCTTTAGGATGGAAAAGATGGATTTGAATTTAACAGATTTATTTGTACCAAAAGTCTGTGAGGTCAGTCTCAAGAAATGCGATATAATTAAATTTTTTTCCTATATTTAAGACATCTCTCAACAGGTGTTCGGCTGAACATAGATTAATGTTTGTGTAGTTGTATAGACTGTAATGCTAACATTTCCTTAGACTGACTGCTGGTCTCTTAATTAATAATGAGGCGAAAATAAGGAATAGAAGCACCCTGAGCAATTCGGTTAAACTTTGTTCCACTCTACATAATATGCATTTACATACATACTTCCGCACACGCTCACATATATACATGCATAAATAGAGAGAGAGATCGGGGACAGTTAGGTAGATATATACACCACCATATCTATATACATATACTCATATATATATGAGCTTGTATGTATGTTCGTCCTTGTATGTGTAACTAATGCTGACTAGGGAGAAAGCTCTTCGTACTTTCACACACACATTTTCACGCACATATTTTTATCTTTTAGATGATACTGTAGTTAAATTTTATTCTTAAATTATATATTTGTTTTCATTTACCTGTCTCCGTTTACCCTTACAATTGTATTTTCTTGTTGTTCCCCTCCAAATTAATCGTAAACATTTATATATTTATTGAGAGAAATATTGATGGATATGCAGATACACAAACAAGTACACGTCTATACATACATACATGCATACATACATACATACTTACATACATACATACATACATACATACATACATACATGCATATATATGTGTCTGTTTGATACATCGACAGCCCGATGGACTTATGAATTTCTGCATGATCGCATAGGCGTTTGTACAGATATATATATATATATATATATATAAAGAGAGAGGGAACAAACTGACAGAAGAACAGTGGGCCTCCTGAATTGTTACAAACAATAAGATGCCCTTGTGAAATTAAAAATATGTGTGTACATGTATAAATACACATACACACACACACGCTCACACATACACATACATATATCTTTGTGCATGTAAGTGTCTATATCAGAGTGGGTTCATGCGTGCGTATGTTTATACATATATTTGCGCCTTTGAAAGAGAGCGTGCGTGTGAGTGTGTATTATGGTGATATGTATGATTTTATGGCTTTTAATGTAGGGAGGAAAGAAAGAAATGAACAAAAATTAATCATAATTCTTTATACATAAAACCTATGAGAACTAAATAAATAAAAAGATAAAAATGAGATAGAATAAGAAAAAGAAGAGCTATATATATGTATATATATATGAGTATATACATACATATATATGTGTGTATATGGAGTGGCTGTGTGGTAAGTAGCACACTTAGCAACCACATAGTTCGGGTTCAGACTCATGCGTGGTACATTGGGTAAGTGTCTTACACTATACCCTCGGGCTGTCAAAAACCTTGTGAGTGGATTTGGTAGACGGAAAGCTCTTCGTATATATATATATATTATATATATGAAAGAAGCTCTTCGTATGTGTATATATATATATATATATATATATGTATATATTTAAATTTTTTCAAATTTTATTTTATTTGTTTCACTCAGTTGACTGCGGTCATGGTGGAGCACCGCCTTTTGTCTAACAAATCAACCCCAGGATTATTGGTAAGCCTAGTACTTATTCTATCGACCTCTTTGCCGAACTGATAGGTTAAGGGGACGTAAACATACCAGCATCAGTTTCCAAGCGATGTTGGGGGAAAACACAGAGACACAAACGCACAC
>NC_068982.1:31369535-31370875 GCF_001194135.2 Octopus bimaculoides
TATATATATATATATATTTATATATATTTGTTCATAGAAAAACATGTAATCGTTACCAATATAGCAAGAGATTTCTCCGCTAGAAGTCTAAAGTAGACTCCTTAAGGATCGTTCTCCTTTGTTATATATCCAAAGTTTTAAATTTAAAAGAGACTTTTGACGCTAATATCCATTATTATTGAAATTTATTCCTATGTCAACATTTCTGTATAAGGCTATATTTGACTGTCAAATTTAAGTGAAACATATAATTTGCCTTACACGTCTTCAGGGAAATATATTTAAGAACAAACAAAGGATCAAACAAAAATCAAGAACAAGAGTTAAATACCAATACATCTTCTCTAGGTTCCGTCCATATTCAAATTTGTCGTTAAATGACCCGTTATATAAGTTCCTTCCTAAGCAAAGGTCCATTAAGGGGAGACAAATTGGTGGGGCAAGGGTGGGGAAATATTTTTGGTCGTGTGGGACAAAAAAATGTATGAATAAAGCAAGGTAGGGTGAGATGTTGAAACACTGCTAGTGGTTTTATGATCGAAAGGTGTTAATTGGTACAATAAAAAAACAAAAGAAAAACAATGAAGTGGTGAAGGTGCATGTAGGCGTATGTTGCTGTGCGTTTATGCGTGGAGGAAGCAGAAATATAAGGAGAGAATATTTTAGGTAGCAAGTAAAAATACGGATACTGAAATGGAATTGACGATTAAGAAATTAAAAGGGGAGGAAAAATATGTTTCCGTTTAATACGCAGTGGTAGTGAGAGTGGATGAGTGAAAAAGAATATATGAGAGTTATCAGGAGACAATAATGGGGTGGAGTTGTAATTATTTGGATTTCGAGAATAGATTTAGTGCCCAATGTTTGCAGATGCGTGTGAGTGTTTTTATAATAATAATAATAATAATAATAAAAATAATATTTTTAAAAAAAGGATTGACGTAACTCTTCACGAAGGTAAATAGTCAAAACGAAGAGCGCCATTTTAGATGTTTTATTTTTTGAACAACATTTCGACAGAACGTCTGTCTTTCTCAAGTTCAAACCAAAAGGTGATTGAAAATTCAAAATTTCAGAAACCAAACGTAAACTATGAACGTGAGTAATCAGCGTCCATACGTTGATAGAATGACATCATCAGCTTTTGTCAGTTTTTTAATAAGCAGAAAGAAAGAAAGAAAAAGGAAGACGACAGAAAAAGAAAAGAAAAAGAGAGAAAGAAGAATATTCAATCAAACAGTTTTGTATAAATTTGATGATATTCTCCTGTCATCTTATTCATTCCTCCAGGGCGTGATGCCAATAACCCGCAAACATATTTCTCCTCATACATTCTGAGA
>NC_068982.1:31370932-31376292 GCF_001194135.2 Octopus bimaculoides
GAAAGTGGGGTACATTCAGGATATTTTTTGAGAATGTGCACTTTCAAATCTTCTTCAAAATTGCAGCCGCTTGAAACGAAATGTTCAGCAAGTTCTGTTGAACTACTGTTCTTGTGCCTGACGTCGAATCTGTGCCCATTAAACCTTTTTTTTCAATTGTTCCGTTGTACAACCAATATAAATCAAGTTATGTTTCGTGCATTCTTTCTTTCTTTCTGCTTATTAAAAAACTGACAAAAGCTGATGATGTCATTCTATCAACGTATGGACGCTGATTACTCACGTTCATAGTTTACGTTTGGTTTCTGAAATTTTGAATTTTCAATCACCTTTTGGTTTGAACTTGAGAAACACAGACGTTCTGTCGAAATGTTGTTCAAAAAATAAAACATCTAAAATTGCGCTCTTCGTTTTGACTAATAATAATAATAATAATAATAATAATAATAATAATAATAATAATAATAATAATAATAATAATTAGTAGACCATTAAAATAAATACACCAGACTGTTCATTTAGGAAGTCATGTGATAAAGAAAAAGGGGAAGAGGGAAAAGATAAAAAGGAAAGGTGTAAACAAAGAAAATAAAGGGGGAAAAGGAAAAAACACAGCGACAATGCTCTTCTCAATACGTGTGACGTACCCGATTGTCATCATCATCATCATTATTATTATTATTATTATTATTATTATTATTATTATTATTATTATTACTATTATTATTATTATTAAGGCGGCAAGCTGGCAGAATCGTTAAAACGCCGGGTAAATACTTAGCGACATTACGTCCGTCTTTATGTTCCGGGTTTAAATTCCGCCGAGATCAACTTTGCCTTTCATCATTCGGGGTCGAAGTAATAAGTGCCAGTTAAACACTTGGGTTGATGTAATCCCCCACCAAAAATATTTCAGGCCTTGTGCCTATTGTAGAAATTATTATTATTATTATTATTATTATTATTATTATTATTATTATTATTATTATTATTATTATTATTATTATTACTATTATTATTATTGTTGTTGTTGTTGTTATTATTATCATCCTCTCCATTCAATTGTGTTTCCTTTCTTGTCGAGTGTCTTCCCCGCACCAGATTATTCATTTACAAATTCATGGGAAAGAGAAAACAAGGGAAGAAAGTAAAAAAAAAAGAAAAAAAAGAAAACAGTACACAAATAAAATAAAGGGAAAAGGAAAGAGGATTCACAGCGGCAATGCTCCTCTCAAGACGTGTGACGTACCATTCAAAACAATCTTTTGCCCTTATCTCATTGATGGTAAGCTAGGGATCATTCTCAAAAAATTTTCAGTTCCTTTTTTGATCATTCGAAGTGCTCCTACAATCACTGGTATTATAACCTTCTTCAGATGCCACGACTTTTCTCATTCCTAATGTATTTTTCAAAGTTGTTATTATTATTATTATTATTATCCTCCCTATCAACTAGTTTTATGAGTTGTTTCAAAGGAAATATACCTTAGAATTAGTTATCACATCAGATATACTTGGGGTATATTTATTTTTGAAATTATCAAAATTTATATTAAATCACAGACTTTACGTTTTACGTAATCAAATCTTAGTAAACACTCACAGTCTTCAAAGCCTTCTTATTTGAATGCTAAATCGGAGTTAGATTAAACCTAGCGTGGCCTTTCACAGGCTTTCGATTTCCGGAGTGAAACACAAGTAGAAGCTTCAATATCATAATTCCAGCAGCATTTCTTCTGACAAATAGCGCAGACAATTTCTATATACTTTAAATCATGGTGCTATTTTTCTTCTCCAGAAATAAGAATCCAATTTCATCAGCATTGTACTTTTGTTCTGGTGTTTAGCCCCTTCGGAGCAATCGATTTTCTTGCTTTTTGTTTTTTTTTATTCACTTCCTCCGGAAAATAAGGAATATTCATGGTATCATCAATAAGAACTTTTATTCTGTTTGTAGCATACGTTGTTTTTACTCACGAATAGCTCAGTCGGTAATATGCCAACGCAAGCAGTAAGATAACCTAGAACAAGTAAGTAGTTGTACATTATTTACATTTTCCACTGAAAAATACGAAAACAAAACGAAGCAGCGCATATGCTAGGACACAACAACTTCCTAAGCAGACCGAGTGCAGATATGAATAGCATATGGGAACCGGTATTAAGGAAGAATAGAAAAATATTAGATTTATAAGCCCTAAAATCCACTCCTAATTGCCAACGGCATAGTGGTTAAGAGCGCGTATATGGTGTAGTGTTTAAGAGCGTGGGCTACTAAACCCTAAGATTCCGAGTTCGATTCCAGGCAGTGACCTGAATAATAATAATAATAATAATGATGATGATGATGATGATAATAATAATTACAACAACAATAAAAACAACAACAACATCGAAAAATACCTTAGAAATGAGAACCCAGGTTCGAAATTTCCCCAAGACACCTGATGAAGGCTGGAGGGTATATCAGCCTAAACTGTGTGTTAACAGCAAACAAGATGGGGACAAATATCCGTCAAATGTAAATAATGTATATAATTCCTCATCTCTTAAATATAGAACTGAAGTAAGTAGTTGGTTAGTTCGGAGTTCTGACTTTAGCATGTGCTGTGTATCGGGAGAAGAAAATCCTCTAGTGAACTCAAGTGGAAGCATTGATCCAATTAGTAAAATCCTGGTATTTGTTCCTCTTGCCTCTATAATGAACTATATGTGAATGATGTCACGCGTTAATATTAACATCATGCAAAGAATCTATGAACAACAATTTTAGTGCTTAAAATTATTGAGTTGTTGCACCAACGCTGCAAATTATGTACAGTCAATGTATGTGTACATATACGCTCATGCATACATCTATATATACGCAATTGTTTGCGTATGTATGTGCATCCTTTTATATATGTATGCATTGTATGTACATACATTGCATAAAATGTATATGTTGCAAGAACCGTCGAGTGGATCGCATGGATTCTGCGAAATAATCCATTTATAGTTCAACATGAAGAAAGCGGCTGCAACAAGGCATTGCGGAATGCTGAAACCAAGATGAGGCTGGTGAGAGACATGGGCCATCTACTGCATCTGTTCGCATCCCCACTCATCTTGACTTGGTTTTGCTACGGCGAGAAAGTGAGGTTGAAGGTGCGCAAAGTTTCTCTAGTCATCGCTCAAGTTACCAGTCTAGATGGTCCAAGCTTGCGAAAATGCTTGCGTTCATATACGCTTGTTTATATACGCTTGTGAGTGTCAAATATGTTTGTGCGCGTGTGTGTATGTGAGTGAGTGCGTGCGTGTGTGTTCGTCTTTTCTTTTGTTCTTTCTTTTACTCTTTTACTTGCTTCAGTCATTTGGCTGCAGCTTTGCTGCAGCGCCGCATTGAAGATGAACAGATGAACATCAGAACTCATGTTTTTAAGCCTAGTTCTCAGTCGATCGGTCTCTTTTGCCGGACCACTAAATTATGGGGTTAGGCTTAACGCACCAACACCGGTTGTTCAAACGGTGATAAGGGGCGGAACAAACAGACACAAAAACACACACACATAGATATATACATATATAAATATATATGGGGGGAACTACCCAAAAGAAACCGGAATTTTGCAATACTTTATTCACGTTTACAATTTTATCCCTTCAAAGTATTCTCCATTTGAAGCAATGACGCTGTTCAGACGCGTTTCCCACTGTTAGAAGCAATCCTGGAACTCTTGCGACGTGGTGCATTTTAACGCCTCCGTCATTTTTTTCTTACACCTCTTCCATATCTGCAAAACGTTTTCTTTTAAGGACCTTTTTCATTCGCGGGAACAAAAACAAAAAGTTGCAGGAAGCAAGATCGGATGAATAGGGAGGGTGTGTAACGTTGGTAATGCAAAAACTGTCTTACAATCAAGGTGGTTTGCGTTGGTGCATTACCGTCATAAAACCGCCACGCTCCACTTCGTCACTAGTCGGGGCGTATTCGTCTCACTGCGTCTCGCAAACGCTTCAGAACTGCCAAGTAAAATGTCCGGTTAAGAGTTTGACCAGGAGGAACACATTCTTGTGTGGACAATTCCTTGCTCATCAATAAACCAAATCAGCATCGTCTTGATATTGAACATTGAATACTTCTACTGCCTTCATTGCTGCTTCGATTCCGGGCCGTAGCCATAGCACCAGCTTTCGTCACCAGTGATAACCTTCGAAAAAAGGTTCGGATCAACTTACAATTGTTCTTTCAGTTCACGACACGCATTCAGTCGTGACTGCTTTTGAACTTCCGGGAGCAAGCAAGGCACACATTTTGCTGCAATTGTTTTCATTTGCAATTCTTCGCTCAAAGTTCGTTAGCAGAGGCTCCAGGACACACCAGTCATATCAACAAATTCGTCAATTATTCGGCGACGGTCCTCCAAAATCAGTTCCTGAATTTTCGTGATGTTTTCATTCGTTCAGTAGGTTGACGTGCGGCCGAACGAGGTTGGTCATCAAGCGACATGTTACCATTCCTAAAGCGTGAAAACCACTCGTAAACTTCTGTTTTGCTTATGGCAGCGTCCTTGTAAGCTGTTTGAAGCATCTCAACTGTTTCGGTTGCTTTTTGCCCCAGCAGAAAACAGAATTTCACGGAAGCACGCTGTCTCTTCGTTTCAGCCATCGCAGAAATCGATAAACAAGAGAGAAACTTTGCAAAACAAATGCGCACTATATGGCAGTAGGACTTCAGCCGTCAACCCCGGTCGCATTAAGTGGCTTCTAGCAGTGGAGGCCTGAACTGCAACGGACTTGTACTACAGAGAACATTCCTAGTTACTTTTGGGTACTACCTCTTCGTATGTATGTATGTATGTATGTATGTATGTATGTATGTATAGATAGATAGATAGATAGATAGATAGATAGATAGATAGATAGATAGATAGATAGATAGATAGATTCGACGGGCTTTTTTCAGTTTTCGTTTACCAAAACCACTCACAAGGCGTTCGTTGGACCGAGGGTATAGTAGAAGAAACATGCTCAAAGTCCCACACAGCTATTTTTAGAAATGATGCCAAGCCAAACACCTACTGGGGTTTAAAAATCTTATCCCTATAACCAAAACACAAAAAATCTCTCAAATGTCATCATTTCTAAAAATAAACTTGGCATCAATTCTAAAAATAGCCAAACACATACTGCTGCTGTCCAAAGGAATAGGTATAAAAGACAGAAAACCAGCCAGTCTATTACAGTCTGTTACAGTCTGTCAGATACCGGCCATGATGAAATACCACAAGGTATTGAAAATACGTATTCGCCTTTATATATTTAATCCTTTATATTGAACACTTAATATTTCATATATTCAATAAGACATTCAATACTTC
>NC_068982.1:31376672-31379820 GCF_001194135.2 Octopus bimaculoides
ATATATATATATATATATATATATATATATACATTCCTGTGTGGTATTTATTTGAGCGTGTATAAATCCATGCAGTTATGCATCCTAGTAGAATGATATTCTATTCCAAATCCCATATTCATTATTATATTAACAGTTACCCAGTCTTTATTTGGAACTTTATTAAACCTTATTAGATATTCCCGATTCAAATCGTACCTACTAATATATTGCATTATATGCGATGAGATAAAATTGAATAATAATAGTTATTGTGGCTCTCATATTTATATATACGCTCATGTGTGTGTGAGTGTATGTGTGTGTTTGTGTGTGTGTGTGTGTGTGTGTGTACGTATGTAGCGTGACTACGTAACTACGTTCCTGATCAAACTACCAGAGGTTGTTGCATATCTCTGGTCACAATGCGTTTTGCATCATTTTAGCTTTCGAATGACATTCTCCTGTTGGCTAGGTGAACAGGCCAATAATCACCCCGATCAAAAGGGGTACTGGAACAATGTGAAATGAAGTGTTTTGCTGTATAGACAAAATCGCGCGCGCGCGCAAACACACACACATACACACACGCACGCACGCACACACATACGAACACACTAATATGATTTTTGCACTAAAATTTCTACGAAGTTCAAACTCGAAATTCAAACTAATTCTTTCCTCCAATGAGTTACTTCCGTTTTTATAGGAAATTTCTTCGTTGTCTCTCCTGCTTTTCGTAAACATAATAAACACAATTACTAGAGTTACCCCTTAATATGAGATTAAGCTTATCTAATTTAGATGTAATTCGCTCACTTCATAAAATGCCCTATCGGTTAACTTTAATGGTTGTATGTCATGTAGCAGGCATCCTTATGCACAAAGTAACAGTAATTTTCGATAAAATTGAAATGTAATGTAATTATCACATTTACCATTTAATAAACACATTTTGTTTTTATTCTACTCGGCAAGGCATACAAAGTAGTTACACCACAGGTTTTATTTCTCTCTCAATAAAATATATTGGAATCAATCTGACTTCTTTCTAATCTTCTGAGAGTGTTATCAGAGAAACAATGCCCAGCTTCAGAGTACAGAATTGTTTCACCTCTGCAGTGACTATTTTGCTTGCTTCCCACTGCTATAAATGTAATTTTATTACATGCATACTTTAATGTTAGAATCAATGTTAAAACCAATTAAAGGCTTACTATATTTGAGCGTAAATTTCTAAAGTACAGGTATGGCTGTATAGTGCTTCCCAACCCCATGGCTTTGGGTACCGTCCAACTGCGTGGCACATTGGGCAAGTGTCTTCTACTATAGCCCCAAACCGACCAAAACCTTGTAAGGGAATTCGGTAAACAGGAACAGAAAAAAACCTTCGCTCCACCTCTTGACAGCCGGTGTTGGATTGTTTACATCTGCGTAACGTATCAGTTTGTTACAAAAAAGATACCAGGCTTAGAAATAAGTACTGGGGCCGATGTATTCGAGTAAACCCATCAAAACTGAGTCATGATCAATAAAATGTTTAAATAGTTTTGTTTCAGGATTACTCCTCTCTCCACACAGCCTATCAACCTGCGATCTTAAATCGTCCACGCTTCACACATTTTAATCAATATTCGTCTCCTACAATATTAAGATACACTTTCCAAATGAATATTTGTTCATCTATCACTAATCATTCATTTGCATCAAATGTCTATAATGAGCGCAATTCTCCTTGATGTAAACCAAGTCTTGCCACGCTTTTAATCCATTTGTATTCTATTTTTCAAGTAAGTTAAAATGACATACTTTATTGTTTCTATTTAGTTTTAAATAATTTCGCTAATTTCAGCGTCCAGTATCACATTTCTCACGCATACCTAAATTCTCTGCAATTTGAACGCAGAAAAAGGCTTTCTTGTTGACAGATGTAACAGCTCGAATACTTAATAGTCGTATATTCATACTCAAATAACTGATTTTCACGAACCTCTTCTAGTATTAATTAGACTATCAAACTAATAGAAACTATTTTTACGTATATCTAGGAATAGAGTGACTATGTAAAAAATTAACATTCCATGGATATTCTATTGTCAACTAGAACTGTATTTCTAGCCATCTGCAGATATTTTCCCATTCGCTACGTAAAGATATCCCTGTACCTCTTGCATGGCAGTTTCTTGCATTGAGGAAGTAAAAATTACCCAAGTATATCCCACAAGTTAGTTAATGACCTCGCTTCTGAAACAACACAGGTAATTCATGCAGGTTTTTCCAGAGAAGTAATGTTGATATATCGATCTTTAAGATCTAAATGCTTGGAACTTTTTCTACAGCTTATTGATAGGCCATCAGCATATAAGCGCATCCAAGCTCAACCAACAAAAAATATCTCGTCTATTAAATTTATAAACTATAATACACAAGGACAAGGAAGAAACAATTCTGACCGAGATCCATATATATATATTAGAAAATTCCACAATGAAAGTAATATCAACGTTTTCCACAGCAAAGAAAAATCAAAGCGTTTCTTCGAATTAACAAATATAAAACACTGTGATTTATCCAATGCCAACACTCGTAATGCAACGCATACGTGTGTATGCATGCGTGTGTATATGAGTGTATGCGTGTAGGAGGGAGATTGTGTGTAGTGTGCATGTAAGTGGCAGGTACGCTAGGTTTTTGGCATTGGAAGTGTGGTGAAATGAAGCCGAAACTAATGTGTTCTCTGCGAAATTTAAATTTCAGAGAATCGGTGAATGAGGCCAGGTTAAATATATAAAGGAGTGTCGGCTGATCTGCGAGGAAGAAGCACTGACAGGCAGGAATTTGTTTACTTTTTGGGATATCGTGAAGAAAGCTCTGTGAATCGGTTAGCTAAACGATAACCAGGCTGACTGTTATAAGTGTTAAAGGCATTTCGGTTAATTAATGAGCTAATTGATGACAGCCTCCCACGCCTATATATATATATATATATATATATATATATATATACACATTACCTCTGGATATCCTTGTTGCTTATTTTGATTTTAATTACCTTAGTTTGAAATGGTATGGGTAAAACCGTACTAAATTCTAGTGCCTCAACTTAAGTACCATATTCACCCGAATCTCTCTCTCTCTCTCTCTCTCTCTCTCTCTCTCTCTCTCTCTC
>NC_068982.1:31379830-31385836 GCF_001194135.2 Octopus bimaculoides
CTCTCTCTCTCTCTCTCTCTCTCTCTCTCTCCCTCTCTCTCTTTATACATATATATATATAAATGTATATATATATATATTTGTGTGTGTGTATATATATATATATATATATAAAATATATATATATAAGAATACATGATGTATCTATATATCATAGACACCATGATTCCAAGAATAACAAATTAAATAATGATGGAATTTATATCGTGCAAACTAGACAAACACATGCAATAACTTTTGTGTCCAACACTGAAAAACAATATATAAATTGCAAATAATGTCCACTCTAATATATGTATACTTATGTGCGTGCATATGTGTGTGTGTTTATGTGTGTATTTATGTGTACGTGTGTGCATGTGTGAGTTCTATTCCATGCGAATGAGGAGCCGACGACCGCACTCAGCTTTCAATGCATCTCATTCATCTGTACTTCACCGTATTGAGTAAATTTGTGCTTAATTATATGCAGGCCCATGTATATATGATTCACTGATCATCATCGTTATACATACATAACATCATACGTACGTAAGTATGTATAGTCACATATGTAAATTTGGAATGCGTACGTATTTGTGTGTATGAATGTGGAGCAGGTGACACGTCACAAGCAAATTTTCAATCGTATTAATTTTTATAGCATGCATATATTGTGTTATTTCAAAAAAATAAAATAGTATATTATGATATGTAAAAATATTTAATGGCATTCAAAAAATAATTTTAATACTTTAAACATAGCTTTAAATGTATTTTAAAATAATGAGCATTCTTATTAATTTATATGCTATCTAGAACTATAAAGCATGTAGTGCTAAAGAAATGTTTTCAAACGAATTTTAGGTTGTTTATATTTTTGGTAAACAAATGTGTATATCTTCTTATATTTATACAGATTTTGCTACTACTACTACTACTACTACTGTTGTCATTCTTACCATTACCGTTATTGTTGCTGTTGTTGTTATTATTATTGCTGTTGTTTAACTAATTTAACATGTTTTAATACTTCATAACATTTTAAATGCTTCCTAAAACAAGAGCATTTTGTTTTTATAGATTTCGAAAAACTCACACTTATTTCTTAATAGCTTTATTTCTATTGTAAACCAAAAATAGCTAAATGCATTTAACTGAAATATTTAAATGTTGTTTTTATTTAGTTTTAATATGCTGGTATACCTTTTTAAAAGTTCCAAGTTTTCCGTTTGAAATATCTCGCCTGTTATAGAATACTGAGTGTTACTTTTCAAGGATCACGTCCATTTTTCTCAACTGATCTTTGACGTTATTTGCAGCTTGGTCAGGATCGGTTTCCACCATGCTGTTGAATATTTCGCTGCTAAGTGATAGTTCTCATCTCTAGTCCTGATTTGTTAATTTTTTAGCAATATTTATCGTCAGTTCGAATGTCTATTGTTTATTCACGTGGCTTGTAGAGAGTGACTAGTACGTTCTATGTTGAAAGCTAGCATGATTTCCCACGTCTATGACTTTCAGATGTGTTGGAATTGTGATTCCTCTGATTATTTTAGTTAATTTTTGACTGACCATATCCATGTTCTAGTCATATATATACTGAAACTGCCTAGAATTTCATCAATCTGTAACCATATGCTAGTTTAGTGTATTCATGTGTGAACATAATGTACCGAGCATATATGAACTGGCTAACTATGAGATTATAGTTCTAGCTAAAATTATCAGAGGGACACCAGAAGAATAATTTTCCTGTTTCTTAACACAGAATGTTGTCGTGAATGAAAAGAGCAATATCTGACGTTCAAGACATCACTTGTATTGTTTCTGTATCGAATATTTTTCGATGTTTTAAAGCATTTAGAATATAATGAACCTAGAATTGATAGCATTTGATTAAATTGAACTGGATGAATTTACGGATGGTTTCTGCTTTCTACGTAGTTAAGCCTAAGCTATTACCTCCAACGGTGCTCGCAGTTACGCAGACGATACCACCATAGGTTCCTCACTAGCCTTCTTCAACTTCTTCATCCAAATGTGATCCTCATTCAATCTAGAGTTTTCACAATGAATGCATGGGCTGACATCTCGAAAACATATTCCAATGAACTCACGCCAATATTATTTCGTCTTACAGTAAATATATTAGATACAATCACTGCACAAATCAACAAAAACATTATCACTCGCCTCTGCTAAAATGGACAGCAGGCATCTAGATTCAGGATTATTTCAGTGTTAGGTCTTTCTGCTACAGAGATTCTGTTCTGACGAATCCGTTCAGAAATATCTTTGATGTAACAAGAGAGTGAATATCAATAGTGGCCGTCCTCTTACAACCAACAATATTGTTCAACTCCAGCGACTATCTATCCTTGAGAAATGTCAGGTGATTTTCTCAATAAAGATCTTTCTATCTGTACGACAGTTTTCTTTGTTTATCGTAGATAGCTCTTCTTGTTTCACTTTATTTCAAACGCTAACACACTCGTTCGCTTCCTCTCGTCACCCCTATAATGTTCACCCACAATAAACACTTGTGAAAATTTCCATCTGGAATTGTTTCTCTTCACATTTTTTCGCACTGCCATAAAATTACGACTGTTCAAACAGAACGTTTACAGCATCACTCTGAATGGTCAGTTAGACCTGCGAAATCTATGGACACAACCCTTTCCTCCAGACCAAACAAATAAAAAAATATTATGACGCTGATGCACTACCGTTCCATTATAGTAGTTACGATTTGTCTAATTTTGGAGATTTTATTGATAATGATGTTTTGTAACTATGCCTAGCTCATTTTGAGTATAATATACTAGCCTGCATATTTGGTTGGGTTTGAAGGTATATTGAGATTCTTTCATTTGATGTATGATCTGAGATGTGAGTTATTTCACACACGTGTTAAGGTGGCAAATTCGCACATCCAAAATTTTGTTGTCTCTGCATACAATAGGTACCACATACAGCAACTACTCAATAAAATATCAGGTTTCACACAACGAATACTCGACTGAATTATTACACCCACAAGTAAGAAAGGGCCTTCCATAATCGATACATGTCTCACTAAATAACTACAACGTATGCAATTCACATACTACGCAGCTGGAGAAGTGAGGGAGAGGAAAGGGAAACTAAAATGAAAAGTATACATAGTATACAAAATGTGTGAACATATGTATGATACAGCGTTCTTCTTATAGAAGAATCCCCAGAAAGGGAGGTAATCAAGAAACCTCAACAAATCCAGTATCAAAAATCTTCGCCCAAAATGTCTCCGATCTACAGGCGCATGTTTCGAGTAGGTCAATTCGCTCCAACCATTTTTGCTACAATCACCCATCTTTTGAAAAATTCGCTATGAGACAGCACTTCTAGCCCCACTCTCATTTCACTTTCTAAGTTGAATTTTAAAAAGTCGTTGAAGGCCTGACAAAGAGAAAAGTATCTGTTTTCAATCATTTCAGCTTCATCCGCCACTCAACCTTTTTTTACACCATAGCCACTAGACAGAGAAACACCGTCTTGTCTGCCTGTCAAAGGCGGATGGTGGGACGATCCTTATGATGAGCTCTATCGATAGTGGGATTAGTTCAACATGCCACAACAACAGCTGTTCGGCATAATTCTACAAGTCAGCAATGCCCGGACACTGCACGATTGCGGGTTTGTATAGTTTTGTTGGTTTGTGCGCGTCTCTTGCAATCCTGCCTGGTATCGATCGTTATATATAGCACGAAAGAAAGAGTGCCTCATCGTAAACGTTGTTATTCCTTCAGACAATCATTTTAGAAATATATTGGATCAAAAGTAAAGATATCAAGAATGTTGGTACATCCAGCAACAAAAATGTAAGCCATGCCACTTATCGTTGAAGCTTGAGTTTTATTCCCCAAAACCCAAAAAGAAAAAGAAAAAAAAGAATAACACAACCATTGTATTGCTTGAAACCATTCGACATCAACACAGACAAGTGTAGGCTCCAAAATTCTGTTCTATTTGGAACAGTTAATAATCTTAGAAATGGGATTTCTGTCAAAGGCCTTATGAAAAGACTTCACTAATAATAATAATAATAATAATAATAATAATAATAATAATAATAATAATAATAATAATAATACCAAGAAGAAGAAGAAGAAGAAGAAGATGAAGTAGAAGTAGTAGTAGTTGTTGTAGTAGTAGTTGTAGTAGTAGTAGCAGCAGTAGCAGCTTAAGTATAAAAGGAAAAGGAACAAAAAAAAATACCAAAAAGGAAAAGAAAGAAGCAAAAGAAGGAAAATGAAAGAATACAAAATTGCTACAGCAACATTATTAAGAACAACAAGAGAGAACAATAACAATGCCCACCACCACCACCACCACCAGCAACAACAACAACTACAACAACAACAATAGTAACAACAGCAGTCACAAAAACAACAATTATAGAAATAGTTATATGAGTTTTGACAAGAAGAGTAGTAAGAACAGATAAAGACAACAATAAGAACAACAATATAAAGGCGATGACAACATCATTAACAATGATAACAAGTAGAAATAGAAAGGCAGCAAAAAGGCTAATGAGTTTCTGATTTGTTTGTATAAGTCAGAGAGTTGGAGTGACAAGGTGGGTGGAGTTAGCGCAACTTAAGTTTGTTGTATAGAAATTGCAATAAGCTGATTGGTTGATGTTGATTGATCATTGGTAAGATGAAAGATAGGTAGGTAGATGCTGAGAGAGAGAAAGTGAAAGTGAAAGAAGAGAGAAAGATTTAAGAGTATGGGAAGAAAGAGGAAGGGAGAGAGAGAGAGAGCGGAGAGGAGGGGAAATGTAAATTGGAGTGAGAGTACACGAGGGAGAGAGAGCAAGAGTAGGTATAAGTAGAAATGAGAGGGAGGGAAGATAGAGAAAGGGAGAGAGTTATGAAGGAAGAAAGAGGGGAAATGCTGGTGAGAAAAATATACACAGAACGAGAGAGAGAGAGAGAGAGAGAGAGAGAGAGAGAGAGAGAGAGAGAGAGAGAGAGAGAGAGAGAGAGAGAGAGAGAGAGAGAGAGAGAGAGAGAGAGAGAGAGAGAGACGTGGAGATGAAGTGCGAGAGAGATGAAATTAAAATCTTAGTAGAGTTGATATCCAGGGAAGTTAATATGAAGAAGCAGCGAGAAGAGGGGGAGAAAAAGATAGGAGAGAAGGTAAAAAATGAGCAAGTGAGACATAAAGTGAGACATAGAGAGGGGGAGAGAGAGAGAGAGAGAGAGAGGACAGACAGATAAAACGACAGAGAGGAGGAGAGTGTGTCTGTTGGGGTGGTGGGGGTAAAGAAAGTGATCGTAGTAGATAAACATGGTAGAAGTAAGCTATAGAAAGAGGATTATTAATCTTTGATTTACAAGAAATTAGAGAGAAGTGGTAGGAGGAGGAAAAGAGAGAGAGGGAGCCTAATTTAAAGTAGGAGTGAGAGAGAGAAAGAAAGAAAGAGAGAGAGAGAGAGAGAGAGAGAGAGAAGAGCATGAGGTATGTAGAAATTATTCAATGCAGAAAAGTTGAAGAAGTTTTGATGTAGTTTACACAGTGAAAGGGGGAGAGGGGAGAGAATCTAAGGAGTGGTGTATGCTTATATGTTAGTGTGTGTGAAAGAGAGTGAGTATACGATAGAGAGAGAGAAAGAGATAGATAGAGAGAGAGAGAGAGGGGGAGAGAAGAGGGAGAGAGAGAGAGAGAGAGACCTACATCTAGAGGGAGATAGGTGGGGTGTAATTATTTAAAGCGAAGAAATGAAGAGGTACTCCTACAATGGTGACGATGTAGAGGCTGCAGAGAGCAGGAGGTGTAGATAAATGTGATACAGGTGTTGATACCACAATGACATTAATGATGGTGGTAGTGGTAGTGGTGGTGGTGGTGGTGGTGATAATGACGGTATCGGTAGTCGTTGGTGACAAAGGTGGGGTAGTGGTGGTAAGGAAGTTTTGATAGATGTTATACAATGGCAGCGGCGGTGGCGGCGGCGGCGGCGGTGGTGGTGGTGAA
>NC_068982.1:31385846-31387673 GCF_001194135.2 Octopus bimaculoides
GGTGGTGGTGGTGGCGGTGGTGGTGGTGGTGGTTGGTGGTGGTGGTGGTTCGGTAGAGGTTGTGATATCGAAATAAGTGAAGGTAGTAATGGTAAAGGTGGTGATACCAAAATGGAAGTGGTAGTTGTTAACAAGATATCAGCGGCTGTGGTAGTCATGTCAGTAGTTGTAGAAATAGGTGACAAGACTGACGAGGTGGCTGAGAAAGGAGGGGGAGCTTGGAGTGGTGGTGGCAGTAGTTGCAAAATAAATGGCACTAGTGATAATAATAATAATAATAATAATAATAATATTAATAATAATAATAATAATAATAATAATAATAATAATAGTAATAACAATAATAATAATAATAACGATAATGATAGTAGTAGTAGTAGTAGTAGTAGTAGTAGTAGTAGTAGTTATAGTAGTAGTGGTGGTAATAATACTAGTTGTAGCAATAGTAGTGGAGCTGGCAGTGGTAATATATGATATATAATAAATGATATATGGCGGTGTTATAAACAGTAATAGCAGTAATATCATAAGAGGGATGCTACAGCAGTGCCGGTAGTCGCTGTAAGGAGATGTGGGGAAAATGAGAAAGGGGATTTTTGTGTGTAAGGGGTGAGTGGTTGGATGGGGGGGGGGTGTTTAATGAAAATAATTACGTTGATAAAATGTGATGAGAGTAGGGATAAAAATTCGTCGCCAGCGGAAAGCAAAAATCTCACTAAGAAAAAAAAGGCAATTTAATAAAAGGATATATTAGAAGAGATAAATGTGAGCGGCAAAGATATATACATACATACATACATACATACCCACTCATATATATATATATATATATATATAGAGATAGATAGATAGATAGAAAGAGGGGAAGAGAGGGAGAGAGAGGGGGAGGGAGAGAGACAGAAGTAGACAGTCAGACAGAGAGGCAGACAGAAACGGTGGGGTTGTCGGAAGAAGAGGGAAAACTAACGATAAAAAAAACAAAAAAAACTGGTTAAATAAAAATAAGTCATCCAACACATAAACATGTATGTGAGAAAGTGATACATATGCATCCATACAGCTATCTTTCCATATCTGCGAGTGAAGAAATCGATCCACGTCCTCGCGTTGCTTTTTCGTGTCTTTTCTTGTTTGTTCATGTTTAAATTGACTATATATATGTATATATATATATATATCATATCATATACATGTATCTATCCATTTACTTCTTTCTCTCTCTCTCTCTCTCTCTCTTGATATATATATATATATATATAATCCTATATATATATAATCATACCTATTTATCTATACATACGTATAAGAAAATAAGATGACAAAGGAATAAACGATTATTTGATGAACTTCATTAGCTTACAGCTGTTTCTACTACAAGATACAGTGGACTCAGAGCTGAGTGCTTGAGTAAGACCTCAGAGGTTCATCAGTCCCTCGAATATGAAGTGCAGTTTATTTGGGAAAAGAATTACATTTATGTATGACATTCTCACTGGCAATACCGTCCCTGTATATTACAAAAATGTCATTCCTTTCTCCCCAAATAAATTGCATTTCATATTCAAGGCTCCGATGAAGCTATCAGACACTCAGCTAAGAGTCTACTGCATCTTATAGTAGAAACGACTGTAAGCTAATGAAGTTCATAACATAACCAATGTTTTTTTTTCCTGTATCATCTATTTTTCTTCTTACTGTTCTATACTCATTTAACACTTTGTTCTGAAACATGCGCACATTGAGCTATACAGTAGGTTATTAGTCTCGCCATGCCTAAGCTATATATATATATATATATATATATATATATATATATATATATATATA
>NC_068982.1:31387922-31390422 GCF_001194135.2 Octopus bimaculoides
TATATATAATACAAATAATAAATTAGTATATGCATATATACGTACAAGTATGTGCATACCTACATCTACCTGTATATATAGATACATATCTGGGTACAGGACGTTGCAAACAAAACGTAGACAAAAAATAATAACCAGAGTACAGAAAACACACAGGCCACATAGAGAATATTTTCCTTCATTAGCTGCCACCATTCTAACACAGGCGTTTTCGATCCATGCGTGATTGTTTAGGCGATCATGAAATGACCTACACTGGTAAGAAGAGATGTATTGGCTGGACATGACGAAATAATTCACACAGTGTATGAACAGTTAGTTTGTAATTCGTGTGACAGTATTTCGCCTCTTCCGTCTTCATTGCAATGGTTAAGACAGGCGTTCAAGTCTATTAAAGTCATGTATTCTACATTATCCTTTATCTTTTTTTGCCTCTGCTATGTATTGAAGAATCAATTCTTTGAATGTATTCAATATGAAAAGGACCTTGTTTCAATTCGTGAATATATACGATTAGTATTGTTTATATTAACGACAGAACAGAATAAATATCTTTATTGATATATAGTTAGTGATTTATTGTTATATATATTTTTGACAAATTAGTTTGACAGATAAGGAAGAAAGTTTGATAAAATCGGAGAGAAGAAAGAAAAATAAAAAATGAAACGGACATACGAAAGATAAGAAGTTGCAAAAGGTGTAGAGATTAAAAGGGATAAAGACGGATAAAAGGAAGAAAAGAAAAACGGAGAAAAAATGGATACTTTGAATAGCAAAAGAAAATTCAATTTTTTTTCCCTAGGAATAAATAAAACTTTTTATTTTATTGATGTTTAGACAACCAAATAAGCGTAAATATTATCAGTTAAATTGTTCAGTGACAGAGGGAGAGAAGAAATAGTTAAATTTTGTTAATTAATTAAGTGAATAGAAAGGCAAGCAGAAAGAAACGAAGAATAAAGAACGAGACAACGAAAGAGAAAGCAATGAGATCAGGCAAAGACAGAGAATATTAATTTAAAAGTGAAAGAATCTAATTCTCACCGGATACACAAATGTTCATCATATTGAAACTTACCGACATAATAGAACGAAAAATATTAAGATTTTATTTTACGAGTCAAATAAGGGTAATAATTGGAATAAATACGTTAAGAAAAACATGTGTAAGGCTGCTCACATTAAAATCAAGTTGTATGCTGGTTGAAATAGTGACAGTTTATTTATATATTTACTAATTATTAAAAGACTGTGGCTTATAGAGAATAAAAAATGAACAGTAAATCACTTGTTAATAGATACACAACTGAAGTACAATAAAAGTATATGCAAACTGAAATCGAGAAAGCATTTTGTTATAGCATGATGAGAGAAGATTGACCATCTCGACAAGAATAAAAAAACGAGAATGCTTCAGGCTTGGAAAAAGTTTTTAGCTATTTACGAGAACAGCTACAAACAGTGTTAATTTTATATCATTTTAGTAGGGTAGTAAAAACATAATTATTTCTGCCGGAGGGGTTGAATGGAAACCAATAAAAATATTTTGAGAGATTATGAGCAAAATATAAATTAATTCTATTGCAAGTGTCTTAAAAACATACTTACAAAAGAAACTGTTCCTAATGCTAATAGTATATTGTAAGATAAGCATTGCAAAACGAGTGGGAATGGGCAGAAATTTATTAAAGTATATAACTGGAAACATTAATGCGAAATTTGTCAAATTGGATTGTTAAATTTGACTTACTGGCATTAGCCATCTACAGGTTTTTACTTGCAAATGGATAATACAGTGAAAAATAGTTCCTTGGATTATAGTGTAAATAACTTTTCAGGCTCTTATGTATACTGGTAAGAGTATGTTCGTTATATGACGAATAAGGTGTTTCTCGGATGAATAAGTTGTTTCATCCCTCAAACGTAATTTCGAAACTTTGTACCTTCTACACAATTTCTACCATAGAACACGTTTTTTTTTCTGTCTTATAAGTTTTTTCTTTCTGGATTCCTTATCAAAGGGGAAAAGGAAGTGTCATGGAATCATTTTGGTGATACTATAAGCCGGTATATGATTATTGCAGTGAAATTTAAAAGGAATAACGGTGAAGCCACTAGTGTATACTTCAAATTACGATATTACACGTTTCTTTCATAAACTATAGCAATATGCTGGCAATTAGACATTAAAAAGCATACACCCAGATTGAAATGATGGCATCTAGTTTCATTAATATTATAGATGGGATTAAGGCGGCGAGCTGATAGAATCCTTAGCACGCCGGACAAAATGCTTAGCGGCGTTTCGTCTGTCTTTACGTCTTGAATTCAAATTTTGCCGACGACGGACCTTTTCTGAGTCAATGAAATAGGTATCAGTTGAGCGCTGGCGTCGAATTAACTAAATTTATACATTTGCGCCAAAATTTGAAATTAATGTTATAGGTGTGATTACGTTGTTTTTCAAAAGTTTTATGAGGCATTTTAGCTAAAACTG
>NC_068982.1:31392158-31393085 GCF_001194135.2 Octopus bimaculoides
CTTCGTTGAGCCCTGTGTGGCTAATAAAAGAAATGTATCTATCTATCTATCTATCTATCTATCTATCTATCTATCTATCTATCTATCTATCATACACACACACGCGCAGACACACATAATTTCAAATACGCTTTATGCCATATGTATATCATATATTTATGCACGGATATGGGTAGAGATATACAAGCGTCTATATACATATACTTTTGTTTATATAAATCTGTATATATACCTATATTTGCGTCGATGTCTGCGTATACTTACATACAGACGTATAATATATATATATATATACGTATACATACAATATATATATATATATATATATATATATATATATATATATATATATATATATATATTTATTGTATGTATACGTACACGTATAGAGAGCACACCAGTCACAGCGGCACTCCTGTTTCTCTTGCACATAGATATATTTGCGCGTGTATGAATACGTATTTTTACAGCTCTACATGTGCACATATATACACACAAACATACGCACCTCATACTTTTATGCATACATACGTGGGCTATTATTTTGTGTGTGTTTGTTTATGCATGTGTGTGTGTGTTGGGGTGTTCATTCATTAATAATTTTCATTCCATATTCATACATGTACTTTTAGCAGTATAATATTTAGATCACATTAATCCCTCTGTTTCCCCACAGGCAAGGAACTCCTAAAGCCTACGTCTGTCAATCTATATAAGCACTCATAGGTGTGTTTGTACTTCACTGTATTTTTTATTATGTTTATCAGTAGTAGCAACAAATATGAACCAAGTGATTCTTAGTAATAATCAAATATAAAAGAGCGAATATAATTTAAATAAACAATATACTTTGATTAAAAAGGAGTCATTTATACACACACATTTATTCATATATATATATATATATATATACATATATATATATAT
>NC_068982.1:31393496-31394286 GCF_001194135.2 Octopus bimaculoides
TATATATATATATATATATATATATATATATATGCACATATCTATATATCTATTGATCTCTCTCTCTCTCTCTCTCCCTATATATATATATATTTATATATGTATGAACACGCATTTTTATAGCTGTGTAACTGTGTGCGTGCCTATACTAAATACATATGATACTAGACATTAAAATCCCAATAAATATTTATATAATGACATGAAGCTACCTGTTTAACACATTCCTACTTCAATTGTGGGTAAAATATATTAAAAAAGCATTATCACATTCAATGTTAGTATAACGAAAACATGTTTTGCATATAATATTACTCTAATGAATAGTAGTGATACATTATTATTTATAGAATTGTAAATATATGTTTTATCCTGTACAATTCGATAAAAAAACGAGTAACATTCGCACATATCTACACACACATGCACATTTGAAAGCACACATGCACGTTCATTTATGTACGCAGGTATACATATCGATATACAGGTGCATACCTATAGATGTGTTTGTGTGTTTATGTGTGTGTGTGTGTGTGTGTGTGTGTGCTTGTGTGTGAGTGTGCGTGTGTGTGAGTGGAGATGCGTACATATTTATAAATATAGAAGCACATATGGATATTTATCAACACCTACATCTACTGCTCTATATTGCTCGCTTTCTATATTTCTGCTTCTCACTTCCCTTCACCCTCTCTGTTACGTCTTATATACACACACACACACACACACACACACACACACACATATATATATATATATATATATATATATATATATATATATATATATA
>NC_068982.1:31395427-31404891 GCF_001194135.2 Octopus bimaculoides
ATTATATATATATATACTTATATACAGGGAGAGAGATTCTGGAAATGAGTGTGAAGTAAAAACAATCACACTAAACTTGATGCCTCAGCATGAACAGTAACCAGTAAACGTAAAAATAAGAAAAGAAAATTAGCAGATACTTGTTTACACTGATTGTACAGGAAGTTTGTGACTTTTAAAACTAATGGAATTTTGGATAATGTGACCCCGAAATGATAAAAGATTAAGTCAACAGCGACGGAATTTGAAATCAAAACGTAAAGACGGATAAAATGCTGCCTAGCATTTGGCCCGGAATTGTAACTATTCTGCCAGCTCACTGCCTTAAGATAAAAAAAAAGGAAAATAAAATATTCCTATCCATAAGTAACTCTATAACACATTAGTGTTTGTTATAAACAATTTTTATGCTTAACGATTTATAGACTTCATACATCAGCACAAACTTTATTATAATTCTTTTATTTTGATTTGCTTAAATATTATAATTTATATTTCATTTCATTTTTTTCTTCTAATTCGAATTGGTTAGGGCCTGTGTCATGGTTGTATCACTAGTAACTAAAAGATCACGTCTATTTCTATATTAATATGTCCAACAATATCCATTTTCCACAACACGTTTTCTACCACTATTCATCGATATTCACTGTACAGTTAATTCAAACATATATAGTGCCTAATCTCATTTCAAAACTCTATTCATTGTTTTAATAACTCATAATAACATTTCACATTTCTATTTCCCAGTCTCTACTTCCTCACTAATTAACTTATACATTTAAACGTTTGGTCTGTATTATCACTGATATTTGAACCTTATACGCAGCTCATGGTTTCAATTTTTTTCCTTCCTCATGTTCAATATTCTGTAATTTTATTGTATATGTTTGACTTTCACTTTTTATACGTGTTGAGTTTTACTATTTATATACATATAAAACAATTTGATTTCATTTACGTTCTTTTACTTTTGTTTATATAACAACCAATTTATCTCCCCAACTTCTTTCACATCTCTGTCTCTATTTATATATTCTTTGAATTTATTTGGGTATATTTAATTTTTGTTCGTATAGTTGATTTAGCATTAATCTTTATGCAAGCTGATTGTTTCCAACACAGGCTCCGTTTAATCAGTGTTTCCAGCTCCCTATACGCTTTGGGTTTCCTGTTCCTGATCTTGTTTCTTACTCATCATTGAAATGATCTCACCAGTAATCCTTTTTCCTGGGTCGTATCTACTAAGGTGACTAATTATTTTCAGGTAATCTCCATGTCATTATCAATCAACTGATTAAATCTGTTCTCTATATTGATAGCATCTTCCACCTGCAAATCTGACACATTTAACCGATCAAAATCCACTTCCTTTGTGGTTGTTGCTTTCTTCAACTTCTTTAATTGACATTGTAGTTTGCAAATTACTGGTACATGGTCGCTCTCACTGTCTGCTCCTTGGTATGTTTTTGCATGTTTTACTGATCTTTTAAATTTATCATTGATGTCTGTATAACCAATGTGGTTTCTGGGCCCTTCCAGGTGTAAACTCTTCTATGATGCTCCTTAAATCATGCGTTCGTAATGATCATATTCTGCGCCTCACACCACTAACAGTCTTCTCTTCTGTTCTATTTGCTGTGGGTGCATAAACAACTATGAGGGAAATGTTAAAAGGATGCCCATGCAGTTAGAACAACAGGACTCTTTCACTTATTGTCTAATACCTAAGGACACATTTTGTCATATCAGGGTCTAACAGTAGTCCTGCTCCTTTATTATGTTTGTTTCGGTCTGCATAAATCATCTTGAAATCATTCATGATGGAGTCACCATTATTCCGGAACCGTGTTTCATTTCTGCCCAAGGTGTTGTTTAGTCTCATTTCTTGTTATTTTAATGCCCACAAGGGGCTACACACAGAGGGGAGAAACAAGGACAGACAATCGGATTAAGTCGATTATATCTACCTCAGTGCGTAACTGGTACTTATTTAATCGATCCCGAAAGGATGAAAGGCAAAGTCGACCTCGGCGGAATTTGAACTCAGAACGTAACGGCAGACGAAATACCGCTAAGCATTTCACCCGGCGTGCTAACGTTTCTGCTAGCTCGCCGCCTATAGTCTCATTTAGTCTCATTTCTTGCTTAACATTTTCAAACTTGCCACTTTAATATAAAGTTCTCACCTTCAAGCTTCCAACTCCGATGATACTTCTCTTTTTAAAAGTAGTTTGCTGGCGGTCAGGACCATCTCTGGCTCATAGATTACTTACCAGGTGAGAAGCCATTCTCATTAGACGCCGTTATCATCCAGCATTGAATTGTGACTATCCATATTTGTTCATGGGAATTGTAAAGTAATGAAGTGGTTTCCCGTTGCCTTCTTTAATGCAGCGTGATGACCGCATCTAGGGTTACCACAACACCTGTCACTCAATCAAGATCTGCCGTATCACTCGCACTGAACCGCTGTCGCACGGTACATAGCATAGCTAGGCTTATTTAAAGACGGCCCAAACTCATCCTACCACAACAACAATATTAGGATATGCCGCTTTAAAGATCCTGTTGGTGCCAACCAAACATCAACGGAACCCCGTTACTGATATGGTTCTCCTTTCAGTCACCTTTTGCGACTCGCAGAGGATACGTGGGAGGCATTCTTTTAAAGCTTAATGCCCAGGCGTCTTAGATACCGATTTCTTGTAAATTAATTTATATTGCTTCATATACTTCCATGTTTCTAACCAGCGATTACAATTTATGAATTGCCTTTTTCATGCTTTTCTATGTACACTATCGCTGATTAGATTCCCGTTTCCACTAGCTATAATATGCACGTAATAGAACTATAGGAGTTTTCTATAAATTGTTTTATGTGATAGTGCAATATTAATATTCTCATCATCATGGCATACTTATTGACAATTGTTTCTGTATAGCATTATTTCAATATTCAAGGGGCATGCGGCTGCTACTATTAGGCTGGGGTTTATGCTAATCTAATTTCTATTTTATTTTCCTCAATCCAATTTTCGAATAACCTTTGTGGCACTAAATATTTAAGTGACAAAATTCTACTTGAAAGTATTTGCTGTCAATTCTTTTATCTTATTTTATTTATGTTAAATGGAATTACCTCGTAACTCCATTCTAACGCTCTAAATTTAAACCGTCAAACTTAAAGCAAATTCAAAACACAGGTAATATTTGCAAATTATTGTTCATGTATGTATGTGAGTGTGTGTGTGTGTGTGTGTATGTGTGTGTGCGTGTGTGTGTGCGCGTGTGTGTGTGTGAATAGATATATAGATATAGATATAAATATAGATATAGATATACACACATATATGTGAGTATGTATATATCTATATGTATACTTATATGTATTTGTATATGTACGGGGTGCAGTGAATATAATGTCGTCTAAACTACGCAAAAATGAAAATAATTCTAACATCTCATTTTAACAGATATATTTACCATAATTACATTAAAATATCTTGAAATATTAAAGAGTGAATTTATTCAATAAAATTGCTATTGGCTTCAACCACCGTCTCTAGACGACTTCGGAATCTCCTGTAACTCTTTTGAATGGGTACTTTGTTTAAGTTGGTGAATGCTGCCATAATCCTTGCCTTCATTTCATCTTTGTTATTACAAGGAGTATAGTTGGTGTCTCGCTCAACTGCGCCTCACACATAATAACCAAGGGTGTTGAAGTCTTGGGAGCTAGGTTGCCAGATATTAGGTGTGATGTGGTCATAGAAATTGTCTGACAGCCATGACCGGGTTCTTCTGCTCGTGCGGTATAGTGCAGAGTCCTGTTGCCAGACACAGGGGCCTCTACCCTATTGATCTAGGGTAGAACGACCACCTCAAGGCACTTGATGTAGGCCTTCATGTTGAGGCTTAGGCTACGTGGGAAGATGAGCGGAGGCATAACGTCGCCATCAATAGTGATCACTCCAAATGTGATAATGTCGACTGGATGTTTGATTTTTATCGCTCTAGGTACATGTTTAGGGGACACGACAAATCAATGGTTGTTCTGTGTGTTCTCCATCTGATTCCGGCAGAAATTCTTCTCGTCTGAGAAAAACCAAAGCATGTTCGGTGGGAGGGAATGCTTGAGTTCGTTCAAAAGTTTCGTAGCGTAGTCTTTCCTCTTGTCTTTGATGGCCTGGGATAAAAATTGGCCCTTTCTCATCTTGTATGAGGAATACCAAATGTCTTCATGCACTACCTGCCTGATAAGAAACTCAGACACTTCCGTGTCCCTGGCGATGGACCTGATTGACTTGGAAGAATCGTTGTCAATCATGTCCTGGATCTCACAAACAAATTCAGATCTTTTCTTATCAGAATGATCAGAGTGAGTTTTCCGAGCCGTCGTACCTTCGTAATCACCATTAGACTCATCCAACTCTTTCCGAATCCTCTACACTGAGCTCAGATTGACTCCCAAATACTCTAAATGTTCGTATTGGAGCTTCCCGCGCGAATGCCAAGCAATACAGCATGTCTTTTCCCAATTTCTGGGAGAGTGAATTGCGTTATGGCACTGTATTTCTTACAAACAGTACCCAACTGACCCTACTATACTGTGTAGTCGACAAAATCAAAAAGAAGCAAGGCTCATATATGAAGTAACAAATATGAAATTGCGACAATTTACCCATCACACGCTGTATATCTATATATGTATATGTATGTGTGTGTAAGTGAGTGAGTGTGTATGTATTTGTGTGTGTGTTGTGGCCTTATATGGAATATTGTCTGGCAATCTCAAATGGTGTGAGTGGCCACACCGGGCATGTGTTCTGAAAGAATCTTATAAACATCTCTGAAGATTTTAGCTAAATTATAATTGTAACAATTTCACATCTTCTCTCTAGCGCAGCAGTTGAGAGGACTAGTTTGAAAATGACTTTCTGTAAACGATGACGTAGTCAACAGAAGCCACAAACGAGAAAAATTTTGAATAGAGGAAAGAAGTTTTACCTTATTGTCTTTTTTTAATTACAGTCTGATTAGAAAGTATTTCCGAAGGGCACGTAGATAGAACACATACTTTTATATTATTATATCAAAATTTGCTAGTCATGCATATTTAATATCGTTTCAAACATAGATAGATAGATACACAAGCACACAAATAGAGAGATAGGTAGAAACACAGACGGAGATAGCATGATAGATATATAGCTAGATAGAAAGCTAAAGAGACAGACAGACAGAGAAATAGATAGATAGATAGTTAGATAGATAAAAATCTGGGTTAAAAATTCTCATAAAGTATTCCTTTTCCTTTTCAAATTGTATATTTTCTTCCTTAATTTTGAAAATAAGCAAATAGGTTGATTTTTAAATTCCTAATGTTCATTTCAAGGAACATTTCGAACTGACGAATCTTTCATTGTTTGTTTATGCACTCTAACCCGGTATATTAATTTGAGTCGTCTTTGGCTGATATGTAACGCAATAAATAAGATATTAACGTTTTCCACTTCATATTTTCATTAGCCTTCATTTCCTTCCCATTCTTTTTGTGTTATTCTGTTCCATCGATCATATCCCACAACGAAGCTCTTCACATTTTGTTACCTGCACCGTTTCTTCTTCCGACAAAAATTTCTTCTTTGCTAAGAGTCTTTTAAGATTTGGCTATTATTTTCGACTATTAATAATTTGTGACTCTAATTATCTATCGCAAATGTGTTGATGTGTGTACAGTTGGAAGGTATTGTTTGGCTGAATGTAAGATGTGGTTTCTGAGATTGCGGTCACTACAGTTGGAATGTTTCTGTTTGTTACTGTCCTTCATTGTCAAGGTTTCCCTTTAAACCAAGAATTAGGATTTCTTTTCCCTTGTTTATTTCATGATTACCAAGGTTTTCAGGTAATCTTTCCGCTCTCGGGGAATATCTTTAGTAGAACCAGACGTCTCTCTCCTATATGTGAATCTGTGAATACTAGATATTCGGAAAAAGATAATTTTTAATTTGGGATGCATTACAAGATCGAAAGTCTCAGAACTGATACATGCCAGTGTTGTTGCAGAAAAATCGGTTCGAATAGTTCTATTTTCCTTAATCACCAACATGTAGAGAAATGGACCTTCCCTTTCATTTCATTCCTTCGTGAATTAGAACGATTCCTAAATGCTATTTATTAATTATAGGAATTTTGCGAGGACTTTTTCACTTTTTTTTCCAAAATATGAAGCAATGTTCCATGAATCGTGTCAAGTTGGAAAATAACACTGAAATTCCTAAAGTATTCAACTCCCTACAATGCACATGTGTGTCCCTGTCTTATGTATATTTAACGTTTCGAGCACTTCACTAAGCTGAAAATTTCACTTATGTGTTAACGGGTCATCATGCAAGTTATGACATGTCTGATGATGTTCTTGAAAAAAAAAAAAAAAGTAGAATAATATACGCATGCGCAAACACACATCATGTGTGTGTTTGTAAGTGTTTGTGTACGCGTCACTATAGTCACTTAAAGAATGTGAATTCGTTTTTTCGCCGTGAATATGCTTTTGTGTACATGTTTCTGCAGCCCAACGAGTATCTATCTTACTATCTATCTATTTATCTATCTATCTTTCTATCTATTATTTATATATATATTGACATTAAATAAAATATTAGGATCTTTTTTAAAACGGGGGCCACATTTTTCATTAATGTTTTACGTAGTGCTTTTGGTACCGAAAGACTTTCAAACTTCGTATACGTATCTATTTTGTGTTATAGAACAGAAAAATATTTTTGTATTCGAATTTATTTCATGTAAAAAATTGTCTTATTTCGATAATTTCAACCAATCACTGACGTCCATTCAGCCGATATACATTAAGTGCCGACTACATAAACAAACGATTCTTCGTTTTATTTGCTTTTTTCATTTTAAATTTGCTTTAACCCTAACCCTAACCCTAACCCTGACCCTAACCCCTAACTCTAACCCTATGGTTAGGGTTAGGGTTAGAGTTAGGGTTAGGGTTAGGGTTAATTGTTTCAGAATCGTTTGTTTATGTAGTCGGCACTTAATGTATATCGGCTGAATGGACGTCAGTGATTGGTTGAAATTACAGAAATACGACAACTTTAACATGGAATAATTTATGGATTTCTTTTTTTTTAAAGAAGACTAAGAGAAAAAGATGTTTTATATGACACATTCTACCAGTGTTCCAAGTTTCAAAGTGTTTCGTTAATGAAAAATGTGGCCCCCGTTTTAAAAAAGATCCAAATATTAAAATACGGTATGCAAATTAGTAGCTCCACTTCTCTGTAGGTACTGGATATCTTATGTACATAAACAGTATAACTGCTTACTCCTCATTGATTAGTCAAATGATGTCGATACCTCTGATGAGATCTCAATAAGCTTAGGAATTTGATTAAGGATATTCATCATTTTCTACGGAGAAACAGTTAAATATGCCACGCCTGTAATATGTCTGCTATATAAGTTTACAAACACACGTACATACATACGTATGTGTGTGTGTGCCCATACATATATAGATTGATAGATCAATAGATATGTTTGTAATAAAGATTGTAAACCTTACTGAAATACAAGATTCCTTGGTGACGACGAAAATAACCCATTTTTGCACAACGATTCAATTCACAAATTATACTCCGATATTATATTTGTGAATCCACCCTCCCAGTGTTGAGCACACATTCTTCCAGTTTGGTGCTTAGGTGTGTGTGTGTGTGTGTGTGTGTGTACTGTATATGGATATATATGCGCACATATATATGTATACAGAGAGAGATACAAAGTGAGGGCGAAAGTGACAGGGTAGAATAGAAAGACACACAATGATAAACAATTTAGAAATCTTTGGCTTTTTTATTCAGCTTCAGATGTGGTGGTAAATTAGAACGTATTCAGTCATCTAGGATATTTGAATACAGATACTTTATCGTTCTTCGAATTATAAAAGCTAAAACTAACTTCGGGGACATTTGCAACTAACGGGAAAGACCTTACTATGTATTGCAAATCATTTTATACATTCAGTTGCCTTTATATGTATTGATTATTGGAAATATATTTGAAAAACTTTTTCCCTATCTTGACAGTACGTACTGGCAGCATATATAAAGTTCATATATACAACATTATAATATCTCATCAATAAATATTACATCCTTTATTACGTGGCCTGTTTTGGAATGCTGCACTACATAATATATCATCAGAATATTTAATATAATATTAGTACACCTTCATATTAAAAAGAAAAAGAAAAGAGGATTTACTTATCTTTCACAAGTTTTATATCTATGTTTATATTTTATACTGCAACACCCAAAGTTTATATAAATCATAAGGCAGCATAAATCAATACAATCTCTAAGAGCTACTGATTGCCCGTTTATATATAGATCTCAGTATATATAGACATCTACAAATGCATACACAATTTTTCCTTTACAATCGATTAAATTACGTTTTTTAGAAAGAGATAAATATTTCAAAGGTGATTTTTATGTATATAAACTTATAAATACTGTATTAACAACTCAATGATTATGCTAATGCATACATATAGGTGAATAAGTGTATGTTGATTTGCCTTTGATGAACCAGTTTTTCAATGTTCGTATCTATGCTTATGTGGCTGTATGTGTAGAGGCCTATAAGTGCAGTAGTAGAAGATTCTATAGCTATAAACTAAATTTAAAAAGTGATACATTGATATCTGTAAAAATGTGGCATGAGAAGTCAAAGTTAAATATACAATAGATCAGGTGCTGTGTATTTTAACATTTTAATGGGTTTTGAGAAAAAAGCATCCCCAAACGAACTGAAGTTGCAGCTCAGTAAAGCCACAAAAAGAATGAGCATTAGAAATGAAGAATACAAAACATTCTCAGTTACTGACAAGAAACGATTGTATGAATCACTATTCTCATGTCTGCATCCGTCTCATATTTGAGAGCTTGTATTATGTCGTCTCATCTCAGCAATTCTGTTTGAGAGAAACTCCATTCATAGAACACACGCCTATTTTATCTTTGTCCTCTAACGGTCAGCTGTCCTCTACACTAACTCGATTCCGGCATTTCAGTATGTTCATATTCTTTTCATTTCTACTCTAGGCTCAAGACCCGAATTTATTTTTGGGTGGGAGGCAGTCGATTAGATCAACTCCTGTACGCAAATGGTACTTAATTTATCGACCTCGAAAGGATGAAAGGCAAAGTCGACCTCGCCGGAATTTGAACTCAGAACATAAAGACAGACGAAATACCGCTAAGTATTTCGCCCGGTGCGCTAACGTTTCTTGTTTCATTAGTGCCCACAAGGGGCCACACACAGAGGGGACAAACAAGGACAGACAAAGGGGTTAAGTCGATTACATCGACCCCAGTGCGTAACTGGTACTTAATTTATCGACCCCGAAAGGATGAAAGGCAAAG
>NC_068982.1:31404901-31412749 GCF_001194135.2 Octopus bimaculoides
TAAGTCGATTACATCGACCCCAGTGCGTAACTGGTACTTAATTTATCGACCCCGAAAGGATGAAAGGCAAAGTCGACCTCGGCGGTATTTGAACTCAGAACGTAGCGGCCGACGAAATACCGCTAAGTATTTCGTCCGGGGCGCTAACGTTTCTGCCAGCTCGCCGCCTTTCAGTACGCTCATATTAAGAACCCAATGATCATGTTTGTCTTATTTCCTTGCAACCTTTATGGGTTTTCCATGATCAGCATCCTATTTTACTATTTTACTATTTTATTTGTTTCAGTCATTTGACTGCGGCCATGCTGGAGCACCGCCTTTTAGTCGAGCCAATCGACCCCAGGATTTATTCTTTGAAAGCCTAGTACTTATTCTATCGATCTCTTTTGCCGAACCGCTAATGTTACGGGGACGTAAGCCCACCAGCATCGGTTTTCAAGCGATGTTGGGGGACAAACACAGATACAAACACACATACATGTATATATATACATATATACGACGGGATTCTTTCAGTTTCCGTCTACCAAATCCACTCACAAGACTTTGGTCTGCCCGAGGCTTAAGCAGTCTCACGTTTCTTAGATGTTCCCTTATGCAGGTATGAAGGGAAAAGCTCAACCTTTTTTGAGGCAATATTTCTCAATATTCTGTGCAATATTTCTCAACAAAATCCCGTACGCAGGTGTTCGAAGAACAACAAATTGCAATCAGGTACTATTGAAATATAACCCTAAAAATTTTAAATTGAAAGGAGTAATTTTAAACATATTTTGTCAAAAGAAAAAAGATGTGTTCATTGATGGAATGAATTTGCTTTTGATTTTATTGAACCGCAAGTTAACTCATGAATGGCTGAGAGATCACTTGAAACAGCAATCACTAGATAAATCAACAAAGTGACTAGACCTCATAAGGTGCTTCGGATGGTTCTAGGTGAATTCGTCTACATCAATTCGTCTACAGCAATTCGCCTACAACAATTCATCTACAACAATTTATGCGTGTGTGGTTGTATGTGTGGGTATGCATGTATGTATGTGTGTGTGGTTCTATGTGTGTTGTTGTATGAGTGTGTGGCTATATGCATCTCTGTGTGGCTCTATGTGTGTGGGTGTGTGTGGTCGTATGTGTGTATGTATGTGTGGTTGTGTGTGTGTGTGTGTGAGTGTGGTCGTATGTGTGTGTGTGTATGTGTGTGGTTTTAGATGAATTGTTTCCATAGATAAATTGCTGTAGATGTATTGTTGCAGAAGAATTGTCGTAGACAAATTCGCCGGACACCGCTTTCGATTGCCTTCAGACAGTTCATTGAAGTACAAATTTCAGTCTTCAAACACATCATCAGCTATCCACTATTCTATCCCACTCACACAAAATATTTTAATCCCTCTCTTCTCATCTAGAATACAAATTCTCCGTAACCACTGCTACATTTTATCTACTATACGAGTATGAAATCTACTATTTGATCTTCTGCTTTAGGTACCTTTTGCTGTTTTATCCCTGAAATTTTTGGAGAAAGTGATAGTTCTGGTCATGCTCTGCATGAGGAACGCGTCTCGTGTCTTTGGAAGATTCTTGTTAACAATACTTTACACAAACGGCCTTCATTTACTTTTTTCTAATCATATCATTCCTGTGTACCGGATTAATAAGAGACACATTGGAAAATGTATTTCTTTACATTTGGAATGTTTTTGAACATAGAACTGCTCACTCAGAGCTTTCTTTGGACTAAACTACAACAACGAAGGCTTTTCTATTTATTTTTCATGAGCTCACTCACCAATATAGAGTCACTTCAAAGAAACTTTTGCATCTCCCTTGGCACTATAACAGATTTGTTTTTCTATGAATTAGCAAATTTCGCATCAATTTTATTCATACACAAAATGCATGTGTTTCCACGCAAAAACCTTTTGCTGGAAATTTTTTTCTTAATAAATAAAGCCAACTAAATTACTTCTATTAGTTTTCGTCATACACATCGATGTACAAGTCAGACTGAATATCAACAACATCGAACCCATCAGATTCAGCGGGTGAGCGCAAGACCCTATAGATTAATTACTGGATGTTAAGTTTCTTGTTATTAATCTGAAATAAATGATGCGACCATGTATTAAGTCTGTCTTATTCGTTAAATTTATTCACTGATCTGTTATAAATATATCTTCATTCGGTAGGTAAGAATTGTTGCCCTTCCTCAACAAAGGAGCCAGGACGAAAGATATCTTTATGTAACTCTTGCATACGACACACTTATCTGCCCCCACCCTACTACCATTACAACAATCTCACCAAAACGATACTACGTTAATTAAAAATTGATACTGGTGAGTCTATAACTTTTATGTATTATCACTCCATTTTGTCACTGAGAACATATCTCGCTTGTTGACAAATGGTGTGTATCAGCTCGCAGCGCCACCTACCTAGACTGTGAGATGCTAGCATTTCGGAGTAGTTGTCTCCTCTTCGGTCACAGACACTACGCAGATGACGTTACGAGCTGATTGAAGTAATTGACACTCTTATGCTTTTCTGGTCACCATACGGTGACTAGTAGCGCTTTCAGTCTAGGTAGATGACGCTGCAAGCATCTCACAGCCTAGGTAGATGGCGCTGCAACCTGATCTAGGTGTATACACACTATTTGTCAACAAGCGAGATATATTCTCCGCGACAAAGCGTAGTGTGCTGTTTGTTCCCCAGTTCGAACGTGAATCAAACAAATTCGGACTGATAATAACATTACAATTTTACTTATTACTGCTTAGCCCTCTTCCTCTGTAATATAGTTATAGAAATGTATAAAGGGTTTTCGTTCTTGAAACAATATTTAGGTACATATTAGTAAAGAAGCATATAACTGTTTCAAGTAATATTTCAAAGTCATGTTCGATCTTATCAAAAGTGCTTCTGAAATATAGTCCCCGACTCTGCCACTCTCGGCGGTTTGTGCTTATACTACGTCTTGTTTCTCTCTAGCCTCCACTCTTTGCACAGTTTCCAATGTAGCACTTACGCTACCTGGCCGTGTCGCCACAACTTGTAATCGTTTTGGGCAAGTCTAGGGCATTCGTTCATGATATGGGCAATGGTTTCATCCACTCTATTGCAGATGCGGAGACATTTACTCATTCCTTAGGCTGACTCTCCAGTTCGTGGCCAGATCTTGGTCCTGCGCTGCCAGTACAGTGCTCTCGGATTCTTTTTTTAGGGTTCCTTTCATCAGCCAATCCCACCTATTTTTTCCAGCAACTTATATTGTCCCTACATGGAATTGAATGTAATTCTTCTTCATGTTCTTTTGTACTTCTTCATGTTCTTTCGTACTTCTTCCTTTGTTTTCCATTTTTGCTCTGCTCTCAATACTCCCTTGTTCCTAACTGTCACTAGCAAGATTTCCTTACTTTGGACAAGGTATCTCATTAAAGTCTCGTCTTCGATACGCATGCAGTCTTCCAAACTTATCAACCCCCTTCCTCCATTTGCTCTCTTCATGTATAGGTGATCACTACTTGCATGTGGATGCTGAACTCCATACATCGCTAGGAGCTTTCTTGACTTCCTTTTCATATTCTTTAGCGAATCCTCTGTCCACCTCAGGATTCCAGCACCATACCGAACTACTGCGACTGCGCGCGAGTTTATTGCCGAAATTATGTTTCTACCATTCAGCTTTGAAACCAATATTTTTCTCACTTGCTGCAGGTGCTCTCTTTTTGTCTTTTCCTTCATGTCGTGGCGTTTGATTCCCTCTTCCCCAAGTATTCCCTGGTATTTATTGCTGGATTATTATTATTATTATTATTATTATTATTATTATTATTATTATTATTATTATTATTATTATTATCATCATCATTGTTGGTTTTGTTGTTTTTGTCTTTGTTGTTTTTGTTTTTGTTGTTGTTGTTGCTACTGCTGCTGTTGTTGTTGTTATGTGGTTAATATCATTGTTATCATTTATTATTTATGCTGTTATAATTAAGTTTATATAAAAAGAACAAGTTTGTAGAAATATGACACCCGTAATGTTAAACAACTTTCTCTTCCTAACAACTCGTTTTATTATTTAAAAAGTTATATTTATATGACAAAACTATGTATTAGATAGGATAATAACTTTCTGATTTAAGATTAAGGAATGATATAAGAATAAGGTACTGAAATCCCCATATTTTTTTCTTTTCTTTCACTTAGTTCACTGTCGCACCAACATGGGATTTTTGTCGAATGAATCGCCCTCATTATTTTTGTTAAGCCTGGTATTTATTCCATCGAGTTTTTCTTTACCGAACTGTTCAGTCACAGGGGTGGTAGTAAACACACCAAAAGCAGTTGTGAAACGATGGTGAAGAACAAATAAATATATAGTCTCATACATACACATAGGTAGATAAGAAGATAGATAGATAGATAGATAGATAGATAGATAGATAGATAGATAGATAGATAGATAGATAGATCGATAGATAGATGGATAGACAGATAAGCAAGCAGTCAGACAGACATACATACATACATACAGACAGACAGACAAACATAGATATGTGACGGGCTTCTTTCAATATTTTCTTGTACAAAATCCACTCAGAAGGTTTTTGTCGCCCCGAGGCACTAGTAGAAGGCACCTGTCCAAGATGCAATATGGTGGGACAGAACCTGAAACCGTTTGGTTGAGATGCGAACTTAGCATTCAGCCATGCCTAATTCATGATCGTTAAGGCAATAATCAACATTCTTACGTAAGAAACATTAAATTTGTTATTTTAGTTAATGTTACAAAACTGGGAACTTTACATAGGCCAACAAAAGAATCATGTGTAATATATTCACTACAGGTTGTTCTTTTCTACAGTGTTGGAGCAATAATCATGCTGTCTTCGCAACATGTTAATATCTGATATAAACTAGTAATATAACATGAAATTACCGTTTGTAATGAGTGCTTGACTAATTGCTTTCCTTCTAATTTGGTGCATCTATTTTATCTCTCAGGAAATAACTATAGCCGAATTATTTCGCAAATTGTATTCTTTCTCAGTAACGAGTTTTTTGTAGCCATTAAAAAAAAAAACAACAAACAAAGAAATAATTCCTGATGTAGTTACAATATTCCATACATTTTTTAGTCACTAACAAAGATTTTGACTTCATGTGTTGTATAATTGCAAGTAAGCCTGATGCAGCCAATTTGTTTGTAAGATTCATTTCGCGACGAGAAATGAAAGGCTCATATGACTTATGCTTTAGAACAAAAATATCTGTATATAATCGAATATTTGTACTTGTAATAATTATTTCTGCTATAGATACGAGATTTGAAATTTGAAGAGGGTGGGGTATTAGTCTACCTGCTCACTATCATCCATATGTTATGTTGGCACTCCGTCGCTTACGAGGTCGAGGGTTCCAGTTGATCCCATCAACGGAACAGCCTGCTCGTGAAATTAACGTGCAAGTGGCTGAGCACTCCACAGACACGTGTACCCTTAACGTAGTTCTCGGGGATATTCAGCGTGACACAGTGTGACAAGGCTGACCCTTTGAATTACAGGCACAACAGAAACAGGAAATAAGAGTGAGAGAAAGTTGTTGTGAAAGAGTACAGCAGGGTTCGCCATCATCCCCTGCCAGAGCCTCGTAGAACTTTAGGTGTTTTTACTCAATAAACACTCACAACGCCCGGTCTGGGAATCGAAACTGCGATCCTATGACCACGAGTTCGCTGCCCTAACCACTGGGCCATTGCGTCTCCACTGTCTTCCATAAACTTGTAATAATAACAGAATTTATATTTCCAGACTAATGTTTTTAGGAAATAATACTAATTTTACAATAATCGCTTGAGCTATCATTTAACTTGTATGAGTTCAAACATTATTCGATCAAGGGAATATGTTAAGTCCTGTATATTACTTTACGAAAGTGCCTTGAAAAGTTCATAATCTTACTAAGATACTCTCAAGGAGTGTAACCAAACGTAGTTTATTCTTCAACATAATTCCCTTTAATGTCTACAGATTCCTTCGTTTGTTGTAGCAGGGTTTGGATCCCATTGGTGACGAAACTTTCATTCTGTTGGTCAAAAATTCCTCAACAGCTGATATGACGTCATTATCACTGTAATGCTGTTTCCCAACCAAATGCTTTCTATGTCAGGGAATAGTTGATAGTCAGATGTGAGATTTGATAAGGAGAATAGGGAGGGTGATCAACAAGTTCAAATCACTGTCAGGCGCAGCAGTCATCGAAACCAAGGACTTGTTTGCTGGAGCATTGTCTTGATGAAACAAGATTCGTCTGTTAACATAACTGCATAATTTTGCGTTTCTCATTTCAGGATATAAAAACCATAATCAGAATAATGTAGGTAAATAAAACAAGTATCACAGACAAATTTCTCTAGTTAACTAATGGAATCGAAACTGAAAATAGAAATATCTTGCTATGACGGAATTTAATTTATACCTTAAAATATAAATTTGGATATGACAGATACTAAGCAAAAACAAGTAAGAGTAAATCGCTGACTATAAATATTTCCTTCTATATGGTTTGATAATTTCAACAATATAGTTGGTTATATTTTACTTGTTACAACTTTCCATTATACATAATACCATGTTTTTTTCTTTATTTTGCTACTGGTTGTAGTCATTAGAGCGCTATATTATGAAGTGTCTCAGTTAAGGGAACAATTAAGTATTGATTCAATATTTATTTCAGATTATTTATTTTATACAGGCATAGTATTTGAAATACCAGTTTACTATTTTTGACACCACATCGTTAAAACTTTTTGACACTGCATAGTCAAGACTTTTTGAGAAAAACAGAGACGGACGTTGCCATGCAAGCATATGCACATCTATATATGGCTGCACACAATATTCGTGCTCCCACTAACACTCACAAGGATAACGGAATAATTCCATCCAGTATCTAGACAATGAGATCGAACTTGGATTCAATTGGTTGAGCACAAAGGGAAATACTTAGCTGCATGTGTATGGACCTTTATAAGCACACACGCACACACAGACACGCACGCGCGCACACACTCACTCACACACATACACACACACACGTGCGCGCACACAGACAGAGGCAGGCGCACACACACAACAGAAATATAAGCATATAATATATGTATGTGCGTTTATGTGTTTTTTGCTTTCGTGTTAGTGTATATAATGGTCTTTGATATTGCTTCCTTTTCTATTTTATTGTCCGTCCATTCTTTGGATTTTATTCCCTTCTTCAGTCAATTTATCTCGGAAATTATTTGCAGATGTGGATGTTTTCGTGAAATATTTATATCTAGAGTAATTTTAGACGTATGCTTTCCATAATTCACTGAATAAATTCTTCAAACACCTTCAAACAGGTAACAGTAAACAATCTTTATGCATATATGTAGAGATTACAATGTGTGTGTCTTTTTTATGTTCTTGCTTCCATTCTTCATTTCTTTATAACTGTCTTTTTCGCTTTTATTCCCCGTTTTATGCAGGCAGAATAATATGAATAAAAGATTTTAGTGCTAATATTTAAACTCCAAATTTCCCATTTCCTGCCATGAAGTCCTAATCTCAACAATTATCCTTCTTCAGAAATTTTCTAGAATTTTCTAATCTGCTTTTTTCCCTGTTTTTTTTTCTTTGTTTTTTTTTTTCTTTGTTTTTTTTTTGTTTTTGTTTTACTTTGTCCCATAATAATCTTTTATTTTTATCAATACTCTATCTTAGCAGTTAACGTTCTTCGAAATTATATATATATATATACGTGTGTGTGTGTGTGTGTGTGTATGTATGTATGCATGTTTTATATATA
>NC_068982.1:31413252-31420354 GCF_001194135.2 Octopus bimaculoides
TATATATATATATATATATATATATATATATATCACGTGCACTACTGTATGTGTGTGAAGGATTCAATGCAAGAGAACATGAGTGGATACATGTAAGTTTAGCTAAGCAGCAAACATGATTAAATATCATGTTTTGTGTTTCATTAATATCCGGCCAATGATATTTTAATAACAACACCACAACCACCACCTTCATCACTACTAGCGCTAGCAACACCTCCACCACCACCACCAACAACAAAAACAACGACAGTAATAACAACAACACCGACAACAAAGCAACAAAAAACAACTGCAACAACAACAACAATAATAATAATGATAATAATAATAATAATAATAATAATAATAATAATAATAATAATAATAATAATAATAATGGTTTAACAGTTTTGATTCAAAATTTATTTCCTTCAAAAAATCTCAAACCTGAAAATAATGGAATGGTTAGAAATCGTGACACAGATTACTGCTGCTATGGAAGTGAAGAATTTCCCACAATTTTAAGATTCTGTCCAAATGACCATACGAGTAGAGTACCAAACATTGATACATGTATCAAATATGCAGTATCGCTCAGATGAACTGATTTTTCCTTTGTATGGTAGTTGTATGTATGTATGTATCTAACTGGTCAAGTACTTGGATCAATATTATCCTATATTATCGTATAAAGATATGAAGGCGCAGGCGTGGCTGTGTCGTGTGGATTTTGTTTCCTAACAATATGCTTCCGTGATCAGTCCCAATGCGCAGCATTTTGGGCGAGTGTCTTCTACTATAGGCTCCGGCCGATCAAAGTCTTGTCTGCGGATTTGGCAGGCGGAAACTCAAAGAAGCCCGTCATATGTATATATATATATATGTGTGTGTGTGTGTGTGTGTGTGTGTGTGTGTGTGTGTGTGTGTGTGTGTGTGTGTCTGTGTGTGTGTGTGTGTGTGTGTGTGTGTGTGTGTGTGTATGCGTATCTGCGTGTGTGTGTCTGTGCTTGTCCCCCACCATCGCTTGACAACACGTGTTTATGTCCTCGTAACTCAGGGGTTCGGCATAAATGACCAATAGAATAAGTGCCGACTAATATTGACTTGTTTTTGTTTTAACACATTCAGTTATAATTTCTATCATATTTTCTGGCTGTCGTCAGAGACTCGGATCAAAATAATTTCTGAAATAGTTTGTCTTTTTATCGTTTAGGTAGGAGGAAAGCAATGTCCATGATACCACACTTGACTCGTTGGCTGCCAGGTGGTGCTGTTAGACCATGAGATGTATTAAATGAACCACACGATTAGGTTGTGAAAGGATATGAACTCAGAAGGCCAAGGGAAGGAACAAACATAGTAAGATGTATGGTCCTCCACTTTATTCAAGTCCGGCAATCTATTGATCTTTTGTGGTACGTTTTTAAAACCTCCGATAGAGGGAAGGCCAAACTTTGACCTTGATAGTATCTGAGTTTAAAGCCCAAACAATCGGAACAAATTTTGTATGAACTTCTACCCAACAATCTAACAGCTCTGTCAAATTTTCCACCCAAATGGATGAAATAATAAACGTAAGACAGGACAGAATTGAGTTTTATTTTGGGTCAAATATAATTTTAGCTCTAGCTGGGACTTGAAGAAATGAGAAAAAGCTAAAGAAAGTTGCGTCAAACTAACCAAAGCCTTTATTCAGTGAAAGAGGCACTATTGCCTCAATCGTATTTCAATTTATGAATGCAGTTCTTTCTACTACTTGAAAGTATTTATTTCTGAGGTGGTAAACTATTTTACAAAATCTTCAGCCAGTAAAACGTGCATTTCTGCTGTTTGTAAGGTAAACAAATTTTCCAATTCGTGATATAATGAAACACAAATGTAAAATTAAATGATATCAAGACAGCGTTATCATCAATAAAAATAATTCAACGAAACTTATAATTTACCTCTTATATACGATACATATATAACAGTAAAAGTTTTATACACACTCACATATACAGAAATAAGTACGTTATTAGCTTAATTTATTACACGGCAAGCATCCATCTTTCTAGGTTCTGAATGAAAATAATACTTGAATGTTCTCAATATATTAGCGTAGATTAGCTTACAAAATATTTTTCATGAAATACTTGTGGTCATTTGATAGGCTATGATTTCTTTGTAGCATCTTATAAATAATTTATAATTTGCGTTTAGAATTTTCTTTCTAAGAAATTAAAAGCTGATAGTTCGTAGAAGTCGATATGCTCATCCACTGACTCCTAGGGATATTAACGACAGTTGAAAGCTTCTATTGACAAAGAAGTTAGAGATTGAAGAATATTCTGTTCGAATTTTAATCAATGTCTGTTCCTCAAGTATTTGCAAATGTCATCGAGTGATTTACACTGACAACCCTATAGGTTATTATAAATTCTGGTTTTCTACGATAGTCATTTTATTTCCGGATATCGGCTATGGTTAACAGCTCAGATTGCATAGATTTCCTAGCTATTCTTTAGGAATCCTTATAGTTTACTGTGTCAACAATAATACTGAAAATCCTTTTGGGAGTCAACATACATAATTGAACTGAGCATTAAGTTTACTATTTTGGACTTTATTTCCCACTTATAGTGCTTCAATTGTAATTATCCAATGTAACCTAATGCAATGACTTTATCTTCTTGCTTAAAACTTTGCCGCACGTCTAGAGTTGCTTTGAAGTGGTGTACATTCTTTCAATGCATTTTCTTTCTCTTTTCGATTCCCCGAGGACCCTTTTATTTCATAATCATTTTATTTCTTCTTGTAATTGCGTTATTCTTCTCATAGTAATTATGCTATTATAATGCAATACTTACACTTAGCAAATTCCATTCAAGTTGACTGGTCTGCAGTTCAGCTTATCTTCATGCTTAATTCACAATATCTATTTGGTAAAGGTCAATTACCTTTACTGGCCACTTCAATTTTAGATTACAACAACGTGACAATAATAACGGCCGTAGTATAATAACAAAGAAGTATAAAGATGGAATTTTCAATGAAATAAGGAGCAAAATATTGAAAGTGAAAGTATAATGTGAAGTAGATAATATGAAATGAAAGTTATGCAAACATTAGATTCATATCAAAATATCAGTAGAAAATGTCTAAATGAAAATTAAGATATACTTCATATGGATTGAACCAAATGAAATTATATTTATATCGAATAAGATTAAAGGAAGAAGAATGATGTAATGAATGGAAACCGTGCAACTGTTATAAATGTAAACTACTCATGTTTAGTTAATATTTATATAAATGTATTCTTATCTAAAAGCTTATGACTAACTCCACACAACTAACAGACATTGAATTCATTATTCGATAACTCTCTAAACTTAAAATTAAAGCTAAGACGTATTATTCGATAAAATGGGAATATATTACTTTTTTTTTAAAAACTAGATAAATGTAGATTTGCCATGAAAAATTTAGAATTTCTTTTGTTAAATAACACATTGGATGATGTCGATATAATAAACGTATTTATTATTACCATAAGCAACGAAAAGGAATTTAAAGCATGGAGATTTGAACAGAGAAACTGGAAGCACACGGCTAAATAAAGGAAGACATTTAACTAGATTTCTCTGTCTTGTTTTCAATTTTAAGACTTTCAGTTTCACTTTGTTAACATTGGTAAATACTGAAGTGTGTTCGATTATGAATGAGTAAGTGTATCTAGGGTAAGATGAATCTAAATTGAGAAAAGAACATGATCTCTGCATTGAAAATAATTTTAAAAAAACATTTCTAATTTAAATTGCCACTATTTATTAAAAAGTAATTTATCATAATGATAGAAATTTAGATAAATTTAACAGTTAAGTTATTACAGTGATGCAGTTTATTGTGAAGTATGGAACACAAACTACCAACACTTCTGATCACAACTCTTTATTTTATCAACATTTTGCTGTAACACTCAAAGACATCGAGGAAAATATTTCAAAGTTGGTTAGGGCTACTTTTAAGAACCTAGCGTATCGTCTTCAAAATCAATTGGTGGGAGTTTTCTCCTGACCCATTCTTATCAGATCCAAGCGAGTTCGTGTGCATCAGTTCGTCAAAAGACACCGATCGCATAAGTAATAGGCTTACAAAGAATAAGTCCTGGGGTTGATTTGTTTGACTCAACGCTGTATTCAAGCATAGCCGCAGTCAAGTGACTGAAACAAAGTGTAGAAGAGTAGAAAAATGCATATATGGGTACAGGTCGCCACCGACGTTTCACACAACATGAAATACGTAAACAAACGTGCTAAATACGTAAACAAGGAGAAAACACAGAGAAAAGATACTTCGTCAGTTGGTGCTGTCTACCTATTCCTCATATAGAACATTCAACGACAATATGAGCCTTCAAAGACAGCTGCTCCCATAGATTTTAAAATAAAATTTAGGATTTATGGAGGGTTAAATTTGCGAACAAAATCATGATGATGGAGACGTACAAAGAAACCGAACGAAAAGAAATATCGAAGGTCGAATAGTGATCGCTTTGAAAATAGTGATCGTTGTGAAAAAGATTTTTTCAAACGAAAAAAAAATAGAAGATAGAGAGAAAAAGAAACGTCCCCTCTTTTCCCTTATTTTCAACGTCTATGCAAGAAAAGCAAGTTGATCACTAGAGGGAAAGAAAGATGGACGATGGTCACGTGTGAGCAACGAAAGAGAGAGAGAAAGAGAAAGAGAAAGAGAAAGAGGAAAGAGACAGTTAGAAAACGGTAAAGGAAGGAGGGGTGAAAAGGGAAGGGAATTAGAGACGGATGAAGGAAGAAAACAGTAAAGAGAGGTGGATCGCATCAAAAAAGTGAAGATGAATTTACTTGGAAATGGATGCGTGGCGTTCAATTAAATACTAAATAATATATATATCACTTCAACTGGAAGGTACTTATATTCAGATAATATCTATCTATCTATCTATCTATCTATCTATCTATCTATCTATCTGTCTATCTATCTATCTATCTCTCTATCTATCTATCTATCTATCTATCTATCTATCTATCTATCTATCTATCTATCTTTCTCTCCACATGGACGGACGCTAGACAAATCGGCTCCCATGTAAGTTGCATTTTTCACCTCTTAAAAGACCTATTTTGTTTTTAAATTTGGTATCAGTTGTGTATAACACAAAATACTTCGTGAACATATATTTTTCAAATCGGAAATAGCTCTATTTAGAGCCTTATTTCCAAAAATTTAAAAACATCTTCCTCAATCCTAGCCATATTCTGTAAAGCAAATATGGTTAAGGTTTTCAACGAGGCCGATTTCCCGCCCCTAATGCCAGAGGCGAAAAAACTTAATGCCGTTCCGCATGAACGCAGACAGGTGATGGAGAAGAGCAATGATTCTGAGTCTACTGCTGGTGCCTCAACCACCACCACTACCACCATCACGTGTAAAAACTCTGCTGCTACAGCAGTCTTGCCTGCCACCGTCACCAGTGACAACAACAACAACAACGACAAAGACAACAACAACAACAACAACAACAACAACAACAACAACAACAACAACGACAGCAACAACAACAGGACACCGGCCTTCAACACCAACACCATCACTACTTCGACAAACTCTGCTGCCACTACCACCACCTTTGAACCTGGCAGTACCAACACCACCGTCAACACCACCATCAACAACTAGAAGACGAACAAGATAAACAACACCACAAACGCCACAAACAACATATCTGCCAGCATCACAAAAACAAATTTTGCCGATGCAACGAAAGAAAAAAGTATCCGGCGTTATCATCGATATCGATGGGATGAACGGCCCCCACCATATGTTACCACCAGCCACATACGCATTAACGCCGGTAGCTACATCACCAACCATATGACCAGAAACAATAACCATGACGATAACACCACTGGAACGTTGCGCCATATAGACAGCGTCAGCAACGGTGTCACTAACAGCATCCTCAAGCCCGGAGCCTACCAAAAATATACCAGGAGTGCGAATATAGTCACATCCTAAGTGTGTAAATATACCGGATCGGCCAGTAATCTTTCAAAGGTCGCTTGCGCAATCAACAGTCATCCTTCAGAGTCCCAGAAAGGCAGTTTGTCACGTCCCTGGCCCGCCGTGTGTGGCACCTCAAAGACAAACGGACTACATGTGACAGCAGGTGGAAATTAATGGATCATCTAGGCCCATATATTAATGGGAATAGCAATTGCAAAATCTGCATCGCGGAGAGGGCCAAAATTCTTAAGGACTATACTAAACATGTTGCGTTAAATAGTCGTAAAGAAGTTTTCTCTAAATGTGTCCACTTTGAGCGCTGCCTATTGGAAAATTATATCTCGCCATTTGCTGGTTAGGATTTTTCGAGTCTGGAAGGGTTGTTTTATCCTCTGGTCTAGGGGAGACAACCCGTCCTCAATAACATTTTTATACTTCAGGCCTTAAATCCCCATATCTGAACGTTTACTCACATTCGCATGGTAGAAAGTTTAAATATTTTTGGTTTTCTATAGAGTCTGACGAGCTGTCCACAAGGCTTTGGCTTTTGTAGGTACGAAACCTTTGGTAACTCTATGACTCAGATAATTTTTTTTGTTTTAATAATTACTGCTCTATTCTTTAGAGTGTGCTTCGTTTCTGATATATATGGTTTTTGACTATCTATAGTTCTACACACACACACACACACACACACACACACACACACACACATACACACACACACACACACACACACACACACACACAATACACACACACATGCATGTATTTTAATACTTACACATACATACGTAAACAATCTCTGCAGTTCACTCATACACAGATGATATAGTTATATCTATCGTCTATCTATCTAACTACCTATCTGTGTATCTGTTTGTCTGTCTATCTTTCTCTCTCCCTCCCTCTCTCTTTCTCTCTGTGTATATATATATATATATATATATATATATATGTATATACAAGAATAAGGGCAGAGAATCGTCAATTAATAATAGAATTAATAATTAACAATTTTGCCAAGTAGTTCAGTATGAAAAAAACCTTTATCGGTAAAACTATTTGTCATCATAAATATACAGGGATTAGC
>NC_068982.1:31421098-31423327 GCF_001194135.2 Octopus bimaculoides
TATATATATACATATATATATATATATATATATTGACAGTATAGACAGATATATATATATATATATATAAATTTAAAATTAATTATTAATTACAATTGAGGGTACAAATAGTATCAGCTAGACATAAGAGTCGAAAAATACTCAAATAAACCACCATATCACTGGCGCTGGTCTTTGAACGACCTCGGCAGGCATGAGGAAGCGAGCATATATTTAACCCTTGGTTAACAGTGAGACCTACGGATGAGTACTAAGGGAAATATCTCAAAGTTCGAAATCACGTGATATAAGTATATCTGTGGTCTGCATCTGCGACTTTCAACCACAATGTTAAGTTAAATTTTGCTCGTGCCTCGATTTTCGTCAGCCTATTGTACTTTCAGTGAAATGGTAGCTCATTTGAGTATTTTCAGTCTCTTATTGCTAGCAACGCTGGTACTTCGTGTACCGTCAATTATAAATATAATTAATCATACATTTAGAAATTTGCCTTTTTGGCTTCAATGCTGCTGGCCACTTAAATTAGTCTTGTTATTATTTATTATTAATAATAATATCTTTATTTATAATTATACACTGATAGCGTTTGAATTTGGCGCTGGACTTGCAACGATATTGACAGGCATGACGAAGCGAACATATATTTAACATCGAGGCTTTCTGAAGAGAACTAAGGACATGATATAGTTATAATTTGCGACTTTCAACCGTAATAGTAAGTTAAAATTTGCTCGTGCTTCGATTTTCGTCAGCCTGTTGTATTTTCAGTGAAATGTGGCTTATTTGAGTATTTTTCGACTCTTATTTCCAACAACGCTGTTATTTTGCGCATTGTCAATTATAACTGATAATTAATCATAAATATATATACATTTTTCTTTCTGGATCTAATGCTTGCTGTCCACTTATTGCTGTTATTTATTATTATTAATAATAATAATGCCTTTATATATCTATATATTTATACCTATCTACGTACATGTGCATGTCTGCATGTGCGCACGTGTGTGTGTGTCTGTTGTGTGTGTGTGTGTGTGTGTGTGTGTGTGTGTGTGTGTGTGTGTGTGTGTGTGTGTGTGTGTTCAGTGTTTTTTTTAACTGAAAAAGCGTCCAAAAGTTCCAATGAAAATAGTGCCGAGAAAATACCTGTATATTGAATGACAGGTAAACCTGTGAAGATTCAGGTTCAGTAATATTATCTAATTGACAGTACACTTAAAGATTTAGTAAAACGTATTATGGATTTATATCTGTTTAATTATTTTGATGTTTAATTATTCTGATTTAGAACAGATTGAAACCACAAAGGGTAAAACAAAAGAGCTTTATGTAATTAGTTTAAGTCTAAAGTATTGGAAGATGCTATGTAATGCGATTAGTGAGGCGTCACTTGACGAATTTGTGAAGATTTATGCCATAGATATGGTTAGCCGTTTACTCGGAAACAGTAAGGGAGTAAGGTACTCTATCCCCACCCCCTTTAACATCATGGTCTGACTCATAAGTGCCTTTAAAGTAGTCTACTTTGTATTAGCCATACAAACCAGACGAACCCTTTACAGGGTAACTACCGTTCACCACTCATGGGGCGCTTAAAACGGTTTTGGGAGCTTTCAACCTCCTGTGAATACATCATACACAAATAGTATTATAAGGCACACAGACATGCACACACAAAAGCGCACACGCGCACAGACACATCTACACCTCCACATGTACGCACATATATAATTTTGGTTCAGTGATGTAGATCTTTTCTCTTTTTTAGTCTCATGTTGTTTCTTATATTGAGTGATGTTTTACTTCGAAAATCTTCGCACTTTATTTATTCACAAATTATAGCATTATGTTTATAATATACAAGCAACTTTAAGAAGTACAATATTACGTTAATGAATATCTTCAAAATATTTTAAGATTTTTCTCTTTGATATTTTTCGGAATACATTTAATATTAATGAAAATGTATTATGTAGGATTTGTATTTTTATTTCTAAAATAATTATTTGTGCACTCATATATAAACTATTTAAGCATATATGATAGCAAATTTATAATTTTATATTATATTGGCTTTACAAGCATAGGATTCAAACGAATATCTCTTTTGCTTCATAAGTTGAAATCTTAACAGTTTGTTAACAACCTTCCCTTTTTTACGAGCATTAATTCAATTGGATATATTTTCAAAGGTTGTTGGACACATTTAAATCCATTTAAATATATATA
>NC_068982.1:31423560-31425933 GCF_001194135.2 Octopus bimaculoides
TATATATATATATATATATATATATATGTATATATATATTTGTATATATAATAATTAGCTTTTCTGAATTCCTTTACAAATACGTTAAACTGTTTGATTTTTATAAATATATTAGCAGTTATGTTGGCCTCGAATACATCAACGTTCAGTTGTAATGAGAATACCCTTAAAAAACAAAACAAAGAAAAAACAAAAACCCACACAAATAGAAACAAAACATGAACGGGAAAAGGGAGAGTAGAATTTCTTAAAAATACCGTATGCAAATATTAATTTAAGGTGACTACTTTTGTTGGCAAAATAACAAGTAAAGCATTTCACGTTCAAAATAATCTCGATATTGGCCTAATATGAATAGGATATATTGGTAACTATAATGGCATTAGGAAATAAAATATTCTGTCATTTCAATATTCAGGGAAATATCTATTCAGATTTTAGATATTTATTTATATAAATAATTTAGTTTTCAGATTTCTGTTGAGGTATATTTCGGGAAAATGTTTATTTACATATTACAGAAAGGTAATGCACTTTATAGTTTGTATAGCTTTAATTTTAACTTCAGAACTTCAGTGCAAGATTAGTTTTGGTGGCACATGGCAGATTCCAATTCTATGGCTTCCAGTATATTTTGTGTGTGTAGCTGCAGAATCCATCTTGTATACGACGGTTTTCCGTCATTTGAGATGTTAATATTAACTACTCGACGAGCAGTTAACATTAAACGTATATATAAACATTCATTCGTGTAAAATGTCAAAGTGAAGATTTGCAATGAAGTGAATGAAATTTCTTATTCAATTTCTCCGTAACAGTTTGTGTAAAGTTATGTATAGATACACGCAAACATACACGCACACATACACACGCACATATATATATATATATATATATATATATATATATATATATATATATATATATATATATATATATATATATATATATATATATAGTTATGGTATATTCTGTTAAGTACGTAGAGCCGTACAGTATAAAGCTCGTCCATCTCCAGATTTATTACTTGCTCTCCAGTAGTAGTATTATACGTACTTCCATCTTTGGGCATCTGTCGTGTGTGAACAGATAACTGAAAAAATTGGAGACAACAAGAAGGGATATAGCTGGACATTTATTTTTTAATCACTACAATTGTTTCCACGCAACGTAGTTATACAGGTGTGCAGGTACTGGATCATGCAACTGTTTTGCTGCATTGTGAGATCTAGTTGTGTTTCATCAGGCGATATGTAAATATTGTCTTCGTAAGTTTAGAATCCTCGGCTCGTAGAACATCCTTTCTTTCTCTCATGGTCTGAATTTACTAGTAAATTCAGGCCACGACAGACAAAGAGGATGTTTTTGAAGGTGAGGATTTTAAACTTGCGGTGACTATATTTACATATCACCTGAAGAAACACAACTAGATCTCGTAATGCAGGGAAGCGGTTACATAGCCAAGTACGTTGCGTGCAAGCAATTGTAGTGATTATAGAATAAATGTCCAACCGTACCCCTTATTTATATATATATATGTGTGTGTGTATATGTGTGTGTGTACACACACATTTGTAAGGAAAGGCCGATTATGAAATCGAAGTTTCATCAATCAAATATGTGTGCGTGTGTGTGTGTGTGTGTGTGTGTTTGTGTGTATGTGTGTGTTTGTGTGTGTGTGTGTGTGTTTGTGTGTGTGTTTGTGTGTGTGTATGTAGATATGTATTTATGTGTGCATACCTATATCACATACAGAAGCTCATATGTACAAGAGCCCAACTAAGTATGAAATGATAAATAGAAAACTTAGCAATATAGATATAGAGGACTAGAAATTCTTGGAATGGACTACAATGTTTAATCTCCATCAACTTGCTCCAAGCAAGAAACCTAGGCCATAAGGTCGAAACTTGTTTATATCTTACAGCATGCATGCACAGTTTTAATTCAAGCAATTAAGTGAAAATTTATCTATGTAAAACTTTTATTCTAAGTTTACAAATTCTACAGGTTTCCAATTGTAAAGGATTACAAGATTACTATCCCTATCAGAAATTTTTATGGATCATACCTATTGATATGCAAATAGTCACCCACCATTATCATGCGAGTTGTATATAGTAACAAGTTTGACTTCTAAGATAAAAGAATTCCTATAAGAACTTGCCGAAACACGAACATAATAGAAACACTCATGTCTATGTTGAAATTTCGTCATATTAGAGAGATAAATAGTGAATGAATTGAAAAGGATTTTCTTTTCAAATTTCGTCCACTTCTATATTTTTTTATGAAACCGTGTAATCTAAGAATTTAACACTTTTAAATTCTTTGCCTCATATATATATATATATATATATATATATATATATA
>NC_068982.1:31426146-31428677 GCF_001194135.2 Octopus bimaculoides
ATATATATATATATATATATATATAATATTCTTTCGAAAAACATAGTGTAGAAGTGCTCAAGTATAAGAGATACAATAGAAATGGTTCAAATCAGGCAGACTACGATTAACACATACACATACGGATCTAATTAAGATAAAATAAGGTAAAATAAGAATTGTCTAATCTGAAACATATATTGATATATTAGAAATATAAACATATAGAAATATAAAATTATATGAATACTAAAAATATACATGGACGTATAGATATAAAGATAGGCAAGCGTAATAATAATAATAGAATATATATAAAATTAATGAAATATAGAAAAAAGAACGTTTTTTGAAAAAATCAAAATATTATTTTGAGAAAAGGCACTAAAAAGAGTTTTGGGTAACATGTTAGAGGAAGAAGGTCTTCCAACAATCGTTTCAGGAGTACATTCGTACATATTACATATGAATCTTAAGATTCATTTCCATAGAATGTTTCCATCATCAGGGGAAAATAGTGTTTACGCTAGATTTTAATTTAGTCCCTGCCCAGGTATAAGATTATTTGATGCTTTATAGAAGAGCGGATAAACTATGTAAATTATGGACGATTTTTCTTGTTAGCATCCCTCGATCTCATATTGATATTATCTTGACAGTGAAAAAAACCTTAATTAATTTTAAGGATTATAATTGGATTAGAAGTAACTCGGCGAATTGCTTCGATATCTCTATGGGTTCGTCAGATTCAGCCCAGCTGACAAACCTTGTGAGTCTATATCTCCTGCCTCAAATCAAGAAAAGCTTTCCAAACGTTTCTGGCGGGCTCTATAGGGACAACGCTCTTGGCAAGAAATGGTTTTATCTCAACTGGAGACTGACCGAATTAAGAAGTCATTAAGAAAAGTTCTCTTGAATTTCTTTAATATTGTATTTGAGACTGACACAAAAATCGCCAACTTTTTACACATCACACTTAATTTAAACACTAAGTTATATTATCTATACAGGAAACCAAACCAGACATTACAATATATAAACGTCTCTTCTAATCACACGAAATTAATCCTTGATAGTATTATCACAGCCTTTTCCATTAGAATATCTAATTTATCAGCAAACGAGATTTTTAATGTACACGCACCAATTTATAATCATGCCCTAAAATTAAGTGGCTTTCATGGCCATATTTTCTACATCCCTGACACCAAACTCAAAGCCAACTTAGCTAATTTAACACCTCACAGTAATTCTGGTACGATTAAAATGATCCCCGCCTTGAATAATAAACCCATAAGAAAACCTGTTGTTAAGTGTATTAAATTTTATAATCGCAATACCAGTAATCGTAATATATATAGTCCCTCTATATCTGAACACTCTGATGGGGTAACACACTATAAATGTAAGAAAAGACAAATTATTTGGTTCGCCCCACTATTTTCTCTCAGAGTAAAAAATCTACCAAAACAGTTCTTCAAAATTCTTAAGCTAAATTTCCACAAACACCATAAATACTACCCTATATTTGATAAATATTATATAAAATTATCTTACACTACCACGCCTAATTTGGGTTCAATTATCACATCTACAAACAGAAATGAAATTCAACTCCAAGCAAATAAAAGTGTAGATCACTATAGGATACTCTTTAGAAGTCCAAATAATATTTTTTTTAAATTATAGATATACGTGTGATTGTAGGGCCCCTGAATTTCGTCCACTTGCGGGTTTATGTCTACGCAAAAATTCAGTCTATAAATGTTCAGTGACAAACAATAAACATCAAGCTAGGGTATACAAAAATCGATATAGAATACATGAAAATTCCTTTAATAAGTTAAAACAAATTTCTACGGTGTTAGCCAGGTAATACACAATTTAAAATTACAGAACATTAATTATACACTGTCTTGGCTGATCATAGAGGCCCCCAACATACTGGCAGATGTCGATTGTGTATAAAAAGAATCAAAGATTATACGTCACATGTTTAATTCCACTGTTTAAGATATGTTTTCTGACGCTATTACTTCCTGCAACCATAGATACTATTCAACTTTCATGCGACGCTTTAAATTCGAACCCACTTAGCAATGTTTTCTGTTGCAGAACAATATATCGCCAATACAAATATAAATTTTAAGGAAGTCGGTAAACAATCTAATTCTTCTCCCATCAGCCCTCACAAAAACTTCCATAATTTACATAGCTTTATCCGCTCTTCTATAAAGCATCAAATTATCTTATATTTTCTATTCGATCTTCTATTGATATTCTAACGTATAGGAATTAATCATAACCAATTTTCAATTAATTTCTATAGAAGCGATGAAATTTGTATTGTTGAAATTAGTTTTAGTACTGTCGTTACTAATTTCGTCAAGGATTACTTTCTACATAAAAACTTCATGTGCTACAAGCCAAATTTTCATTTGAAGCAAACTTGATACTGACATGAACAAACATTTTACATTGAGTTATAAAACTTCTAGCACCATTCGCTCTCTCTTTATATTATATATATATATATATATATATATATATAT
>NC_068982.1:31430018-31442174 GCF_001194135.2 Octopus bimaculoides
ATATATATATATATATATATATATATATATATATACAGAGGGAGAGAGAGAAAGAGAGCAGGAGGGAGCAAACAGAAAGACAGATACATTTATACATGCATGCATAACTACAAACATAATGCATACATACATTCATACATACACACATACATACATTCACAGATACATACATACATACATACACACATACATACATACATACATACATACATACACACATACATACATACATACATACATACATACATACATACATACATACACACATATATACATACATGATCTACAGGATATCGAATTATAAAGTTAGTTTCACTTAAAACCTATGTACACTCAAGAAACTTACTCCCACACTGAAAATAATTTTAGAGAAGCCATACCTATCTAGACTCACGAGTAAAATTAATATTAGTTTGAAACTTTAGATACATGCTGCAAAGCAGATTATTGAATCAGACTTTATCATGTGTTAATTTCTAAGAACAAGAAACCTATGTGTGCCGTCTCTTGATCTTATAGAGAGTTTTCACTTTTATAGCAGGTGTAAATATGAAAGAATTTGCAAATCACTGAATTTACTTTTATATGAAATCAGTAGATAGTTAAATTCAAAATATGATCCTGATATCATGAAATCTGTTCAATATCAGACCGGTGAATTCTACATTTAGAGACATTGAGCTATTTCTTTTCTCCATCACACAGCGTTTGAAACCAAAAATATTTACTTTCACAATATTTTCCCTCGGTAACGCATTTTTAGCTGTCAGAAATAGTCTTGAAATTGTTATCCCTCAGCTGTAGAACAGAAGTATCATAATACATATTTTAAAGTTTGTTCAACAGCAAAACTATTGTATTCAAGAAAAATGTGCGATAAACTTCGTACTTAATTGTTATTAATTGTGGTTAATGATAATAACGATAGTCGGGAAAGAAAAAAATTAAAGAAAAGTTTAAAGAGAGCAGGAATAGATTGATTTATAATGGCCGCTGGTCGGATTCTCTTTTAATTTATTAAAGAATAATCAACACTTTCCAATATAGCGTGTTTATATGGAACACTTTCATTTAATAGGTGTGCGCAACCTATTTCTTTCCTGTAGTAGTAAAATCGTAATTATTATACTCACACTGAACGAAATAACAGTTTCAGTTATAAGATTATACAATGTATTACATGCTTGAAATGAATTATATAGTTTTTAATATAAAAAATGAACTTTCCACACATTTTCATATCAAAATTCATATTAGCAGAGATATTAACGGGTGGTCAGCAATAGTAATATGCATCCCTATAACAACAAAAAACGGTCTATATTTGATTAACTTATTAAAGGGTTGGATAATACCTCACCTCAAGACGTAGAGTTCCGAATTAAAACAAAATGAAATGCATAGAAAATAAATAGCATTTAGGAGAGCAGCGAAAATGTAATATTGCCAATATAAATTCAATATCAAGATAAATGAGATCAAATCGTACCGATATAAATTTCTAGCGAGCAAAATTATTACTCTGCAACTTTGTTAAATTGATGATGAAACAATAAAACATCTCACCTCATACAAAAATATTAAAGGTACTTGACACACGTAGGAAAGTTATCCTTTTCCTACAACAAAAATATATACCTGTACATCAAGTACCTAAATGGAAGACAGAATCAGTTGCGTAGATGGTGTATACACTTAAGTACAATTTCAGAAATTAACTGAAACATGGACACCATGAATGTGTTATAAATGCATGTTGGAGAGTAAAGATTAGAATATGAAACTGAAACTGAAACCAACAATAAATGAGACCAGAATGAAATGAAACGTCAACCAGTTCCCCTGAAGCCTTGGGTTTCTTCTTGCTCTGCAGATATCTATCAAAGCCTTTAACACAGCTCAGATCCCAGAGACTCATCTGCAGAAATGTTTGTTTCGGTTTTATTATTCCTCGTAATTCTTTCAATTACCATCTGCGGCAAATTTATTGAAGACCAAGAATTCAGTTTAGTAAAATATATTTATAGCTATTTCTACACTTTATAGCTATCGCTTACACTTTGCCACACCCTCACTCGACACACTAATTTCATTAGCTGAAGAGTACCTCATGGTTAAGAATTCTCACTGAGTTTCCTCTATCTTTGTATCAACAAACAAATCTTTCAATTGCCGCCTTAAATTAATTAACTCACCCTCAGACAGTTTTTCTTTTCTCTATACAAGAATGTTGCAACAACAATTAACAATTCAAATCTAAACAGCTTCTTCCAGGCCTGAACGTTTTCTCAAGATAATTATCTAGAAAATAACTTACTTGGAAATGTATCCAATAGATGAATTTAAATGTATGGTAATGCACACACACACACACACACGCACACACACACACACACACACACACACACACACACACACACACACACACACACACACACACACACACACACACACACGCACGTACGCAAGTACACACAAGTTACCATGACTGTATTTTTTTTATATGAATGAAAAAGAACTTCAAAATTACAGTTTAAAATATAATTTTTCTACATACCTCGTTCACTTTCATTTTATAACAGTTATGCTTCCAAATTATAAACCAACTTGATGTATTATATGTACGGGGCTAATGTGCTCTTTATTTCCCATCAAACACAATACATGCAAACTACTTTTCCTCGTTATTTAATCTCAGAATTTCATACCTCTGCAACACCAGAAACATATACCTGTTTCATCTTTCAATTAACTCAAATTATAACTACATTCATTTTTGCCGGGTTTGAATCAACTAACTCAAACACTATACATAATGACAATAAGTGACGAATTTGTTGAGTTGCTTCAGCATTGGACATAATACTTTATTTTCCGAGATTTGTTTTACCCCCCACCCCACCCCTATGCTCACTGTTGAAATTCGAGATCAAATTTGCCTTTCATCCTTTCGATATAGATAAAATGGGACGAGTTTCTGCAATCCAACAAGTATACTTGTTGAATTGATAGTATGGTAAAATTACATTACTGATGATGCATTTTTGGTATTTGTTCTGGCTTTTTAATTTCTGAATTCAAAAATAGCTATTGTATACTTGGATGGCAGACTCAACCCGTTACCCGATTTAACATCACCACTTGGCTCTTTATGTGTCTTCTGCAAACTTCACTCTGTAATAGACATTGGAGAAGGCCTCATGTTTGAAGATAATCTCCTACATATCTAGGCGGCCTTGAGGGGGTCATATAGGTATTGCTTTCTCTGTTCACTGAACAACTAGATAGAAAACTTGAATAGATAAAAACTAAAACAAAAAGGAAACATTGAAAAGATAAGGATAGTGTATAAAGAACGACATATAAGTTCGAGTAACATCGAGAGATGAATCAATAAAACGAATGACGAGAGTGAATTATAAAAGATACTGTACTATATGTTTAATTATAAAAATAACTGAACAAAATAACATAAATTAATATGCATAACCAAGAAAGAAAATGAATATGTAATCCTATGAATATTCACTAGAAATAATAATGAAGAATACCATAAGTAAATCCTGCTGAACGTTTCTATGTAAACGGATCATATAACAGTAGAGTAACTGGATATACCACTAATTGTTGAAGAAATTAATTCATGCTAGCTAATTGATTTCCTCATTCCTTATGAAAACAACTCTGCCTTCAAGGAGTGAGAATATATTGATAGTTATAAAGATCTAGTTAAATAGAGAAAATGTCTATAATACCTATTATAATAAGAGGAATGAGAAGATATAAATATATTTTTAAAAAATGGAAAAACTTCAAAATTCGCCGTCATAACCAAGATTGCTAATTTTCAAAAACCTGTCATTATTAATATCGCAAGGACCCTCAGGAAAGTTCTTGAAATTTGAAGTGGTTTTATCTTACCATGATTCATTAATGACATTCCGCTAATAATTTAAAATCACAGCGTAATGATAATGTTGGTGGTTATGATGTTGCTACAGCTTTTGTTGTTATTGCTGACGATGATGGCAATAATACTACTTAATAACTGTTCATAAAATAGCCATAGGAACAAGCTAACAAATGTTTCTGTAGTTTATAATATCAATCCGCGAAAACGGCCCAATCAGTAAAATTGATCATGATGTGATCTGAGCTTAGAAGATATAAGAAAAGAAAAAAAAAACGCCTACTAGCCTACTTAATACCTCAAGTAATGTTTTTTTCTTGCAATTTACCTTTTACGATAGTTACTGCAATAATAATTCTAATGCCTTCTAATTTAGGCACAAGGCCATCATTTTTACGTGAAATGGGTAACTTGATGCCATCAACCTAGCATTTAACTGAAGATAGCGAAGGAATAAAAAGCAAAGGTGACCTAAGCAGAATTTGAATTCGGAATGTAAAGAGCCGGTACAAACACCGCAAGGAATTTTGTCGGACATTTCAGTCTTTTACCCACGCGGCTTTATTGCAACGGGCACAATAGAAATGGTGTACAATGGTTGTGTCAAAAGAAATTAACAAAAGCAAAAGATAGCATATTCAGTGCCAATGAAGATAAATCTTCCTATAAAGCACTTATACTTAAGATTGAACAGAGGAGGTATAAGTATACTTTAAATCTGATCACAACCCGAAAAGGTTTAGGAATTGATTCTGAGATCGAACGGTTATTGATAGAGAAACCAATGAACAATTTATTCTTATTTCCACGAAGTACAAAATAGTGTAATGGGGAATAAAATCAATTAAGCGGATGTTGAAGGATAAAAGTTAATAATATTGTTTCTGGTTATTTGGGGTTGACATCTATTGGCAAGACAATGTTAGAGTTTTCTCATACTCGTAATTATACCAGCATTTTAGGCGGCGAGCTGGCAGAAACGTTACCACGCCGGGCGAAATGCTTAGCTGTATCTTGTCTGTCTTTACGCTCTGAGTTCAAATTCTGCCGAGGTCGACTTTGCCTTTCATCCTTTCGGGGTCGATAAATTAAATACCAGTTACGCACTGGGATTGATGTAATCGACTTAATCCCTTTGTCTGTCCTTGTTTGTTCCCTCTATGTTTAGCTCCTTGTGGGAAATAAAGAAATAAGAAACGTTAGCACGCCGGGCGAAATGCTTGGCGGTATTTCGTCTGTCTTTACGTTCTGAGTTCAAATTCCGCTGAGTTCGACTTTAATTTTCATTCATTCAGGGTCGATAAATTAAGTACCAGTTGCGTACTGGGATCGATCGAAAGGACTGGCCCCCTCCCCAAACATTTCGTGCCTTATGCCTAGAGTAGAAAAGAATTATACCAGCATTTTGAAATAGAATAAGAAAAGAGATGGTATAAGGAAATACCAGAAAAATGTAAAATAATGACGAAACGATTGTACAGTGAGAGATGCCCTATCGACCTGATATTGCTTTCAAAACCTATGAGAATGCAGAGGTAAAAGAATTTGCTTCTACTTTTTGCCACCGGCATATAAGATTAAACGTTCCGCTTCTGACCACCAACACCAGAATACAATGAACTGTCAGTTTTATTTCGGTGAAAGAGAGGCTGGATTCTTCCTCGCGTATATAACTACATTATATCAGAGTGCATTTTTTCCATCGTAACCATTTTTTAATATTTTTGCCCTTCTTCCTACCTTCAGTAATCTACCGTCCCCGCGCATTTTCCGCCCCATCGTTATATACAAAAATTGGGTCGTACTATTGTTTATGACTGGAGGAGGGATTTCCTCGGTTGCTGGAAACACCGAAGAGGTTATCACCTTCCACGTTTCCACTGAAGCCGCGACAGAGCGTGCCTTTGGGAAAACGACCTCCCTGGACTATCATTTCCGGGCAGAAAACATTTAAACATTTAAAGGGCCTTAACTACAACATATGTAGCAGTTGGATTTTCTACTCTGAAATCCAGTCGTACAACTTTTTATCTAGATACCAAATACAGAAAATAATACTGGGATCGTATTATGGTTTTGTGATTTAATGTGTATTTGTAAATCTAACTAATAATAATAATAACTGGGACTCCGTCGATAACGACGACGAGGGTTCCAGTTCATCCGATCAACGGAACAGCCTGTTCGTTAAGTTTACGTGCATGTGGCTCAGCACTCCACAGACACGTGTGCTCTTAACGTAGTCCTCAGGGAGATTCAGCGTGACACAGAGTGCGACACAGCCAGCCCTATGTTATACAGGTACTATTTGTATATCAATAGAGACCTGAGCTGGCACATATCACCATCAATGACAACCGGCCCATATTGTGTTACGAAGGCTACACATCTCAAGGGTCAGAGCTGTTACTGAGATCTTGTACATTGAGCTTCGAGTTCATTTTTTCCTGCATTGAGGATTAGTTGATTGGCATGTTTGGGGCGCACAAACCTATGTTGAACCATCGTCCTGTTCTCAGTTAATAAAGAACATATAGGGTGTCATATGCTTTTCTGAAAACGATGCAGATGTTTGAATTTAACGTACCTTTGAATGCTGCCGCTAGTTCTTATGGTTGGTTGCCATAAGGTTACCTTTGGGATTTTGATAATGCATCGGCCGGATACATTATTTATATTACACACCAATGTAACTTTCTTGAAGAGCCTGCAGTTTGTCATTGAATATTAGGGATGGTGCATTATTTCAAATAAATGCTACATGTGATGAACTTGTCGCTGGAATGATGTGTCAAAAACACAAAACTGCTTCTTCATTCCAATTTGGAACTACTTTTTGTTACACAAGTCTTGTGCACGCGGGTGTATGACAGTAAGTGTACGCGTACATGTTTATATGTCGGTGCAAGAGCGCTTCTAAGCGCCTTTTTGTGTAACAATGTGTGAACCTGTGTTTGTGTGACTGTGTACGCGGTTGTGTCTACGCTTTGTTTTAATTGTCTCCATACTGTTGCTTTCCCTATCTTCAAATGATGTGAATTTTATTGTAAAATATTGTTGATCGTGTTATGCTTGTTGTGTATGTGAATGCTTTATAGGTTATGCCGCTATGCGTTGCTAGTATTTCTCGTTGAACATTTCAATTTATTTCATGTCATATGTATACATTCCTCGTATTAGTGTTTCTGTCTAGTGCATATGTGTATGTTTATATTTATCACATTCGACAGCTATCTGCTTGCAGGCTTTTACTCATTGGTACAATATCTATTAATCTCGCCGATGTCAACGTTTCCTTCAATCCCTTCGGAGTTGATACAAGAAGCATCAGTCAAGTACTAGTGTTGATTTCATCGACTCACCCATTTACCTCAGAATTACTGACCTGGAAGTCCTCAACGGACCGGCATCCCTATCAGGGGAAAATGGTGTGGACTGATAACTCCTACCCCAAGGCGTCCGGGTAACTGGCTTAAGGAGAAATATGAATGGTAACTGTCATTATAGGAATTATTTCTGTTTTAATTTCGGTTAATTGTTATTCTAGCTCTCAATATCAAGGCAATTCCTAGTAGAGATATCTAGAATTTGATATATAAGCTGACTTATTTTTAAACCATATATTACTTTTAAGATATTTTAAAATAGAACTTAATATGATTACTCTGGTAGCATAATGAAAGCAGATATGAAAATCCTTATATATAAATGTAATCAAAAAAGTTTTTATGCGAACATTTCGATTCACATTTTATAATGGGAGTATAAATCTATAAGATGTAAGATTGCATCTACGAAGAAAAACAAGTAAACTTATTCTTTTATTGTTCTATCCATTTGGTTATGGTTATGTCGGAACAATAGATGAATAAGAGACAGGGTTATACAGAAAGTAATATAAGAAGAAGAAAAGTGTAAAAGTTAATGGTTATGCATGAAGCTTATGCAGAAATTGAATTTACGCTAATTTATAATGTCTTTCGAACCATTCTAGTTAATATTTCCTTAATCATAGAAACAATTTATTTGACAATCTTCAAAGTATGAATACAGAAATAACTGTAAATAGAGGAAATACAATTCATACAAAATCAAGGTAGATGCTAATCAGTTAAAGTAACATGTAATATCAAAAAGAGAACAATCCAGTTCTGCTTTAGACCAGAACATGGAACAACATAAATATATCGTACGTAAACCAACATATATATATATATATATATATATGCAACAACTTATGTTATAATAGACGTTAAAATCGATATATGGAAAATAAAACAATATGACTACCAAAACAAATTGTCTACGTCGGAAAAATAAAAAGGACACTAACTGAGGTAAATTCATTGCTATAATATGTAAAATGCAAAATAAAAGCACAACCGTATCTCTTTGAAAGCCTCTCTATACAAAACAAAACTTAAAATTAAAGATATAGACAAATTTAATGACATTAAAGAAATTCTTAGTCAAGAAGTAAAAGTGAAAATCCATAGGCTAAAGAGATTCGTGAAAAAGATAAAACATTTCAAACGAAACAATATATTCAAAGAGGGGAAATTCTTTATGGGGTGTTAAACAACAAAGATATAAATGCAGGATTCTCATAACAAAAGAAGAATTGTAAGAATTTTACAGAATGATCTTAGAGATGGAAAAATCAATAAGACGAATAACCTAATTACTGAAACAGAACACAAGATGTGCTATATAATACAGGAAACATTCACAAATATGTAGTAGATGAAGAGACGCCGCTTGTTATAAATGTAAAAGGCACTGACACTAACATGGACTCGAAGACATTAAAAACTTTCTGAAATAAAGGTAACCTTCTCACCTACATAGCTCAAGGCTTTAACAAAATTGCTATCGACTCATCTTAAATATTCCATTGATTATGTAAGAACGAAACTTTTACTTCTGAGAACAGAAAATCTTTGGAAGAATAAATTATCGCACCCGTTACAAAATGTACGAGTCAATCTGTAAATACAAAGAACCAGCGAAGTAGCTGCTCGTTGCATACTCTACTGTCTTAAAAACAGAGAATACACAAGATGATGTGGAACTGGATACATAGTGTGAATAGAAAAATCTTGGTTGATGAACTGTTCAATTTACTTTTGATCAAATGTCGTCTCAATCTAAAATGATGAGAAAATAAATGCCGCAGCAAGTTGTAGAAAGAAGATACAAATATAAATACGAATAACTTGTATAAAACAATGTCAGAAGGCAGCAGGTGTAAGAATCGCAGTCAAGCAGGCATTATTTTCATAGTTCAGTGATATACGCGAAACGTCTTTCCCATACAAGTGTGAACAAAATATACTTTGGACTTAAATTAAAATCTATCTGAAATCTTAAGTATGTTAGAGGCATGTAGAAAATCAAAAATAGTCAAGTTCTAGTTATTTTACTGAGGAAACGTTTCATCAAATTTGTTCAATCTTTGACCATCCCAAATTTTAATATTAGAAATACTTTGTCCAATGTTTCCTATATTTTAAGACGTATGTACAAGTCTACTACTTTTAGACTGACAAAACCGCACGGAAAAAACAAACAAACAAACTAATTACAATGGAAAACAATTGTATAATGTACATAAAATATGTTTTAAAAAGATCAGTCTATGTCAAACTAGAAACTGAGATCTTACGCACAATAAATAAAGATAGAAAAACACTTAATGAGAAGTATCAACAAACTGGACAAATACTGATATTTTCATTTCAGAAGAGAAAATATCTTGCTTCAGTAAGCACTAATTACGTATCGAAGGGGATCAACATTAGCCATTTTAAAATCAAATTGTTCTCTACCATGTAGCTCTATTATTTTCAATAAAAATATCTAATCTATGAGAATTTCAATTGCATCAGATAAAACATTTAAGTATACAATATACTACAAGTAAGAAATTAGTGTATAAAGATTACCAATAATAAATGGTGCATTAGATAGGATAAAAATTAAAACATGAACAAAATATCAATGTGTGTATCGCAGTATGAGAAAATGGTAAAAAAAAATAACAAATAATGAGTAACAGGCAAAACAACAACAACACTTCAAATTAGATTTCACCAAACTAGCCTTCCCTCAACTGAAACAAAACTATTCACAAATTTGACAGACACGTGTATATATTTAGGATTAAGCTCTGAATTGCAACAATGACCACATCTTTCGAACTAACTCGAAAACTTACGAAATCTATTTCATTTATGTTCGGCTTCAGTATTTGTAAATTGAAAAAATATATGAGGGGGAAATTCCAGATTTTTGGCAATGTCGGTGATAATGATTAGACAGGTTATCGCAGGCATATAGGGCTTACATGAATAACCTCTTATGAAAATACACATGTTACACACTGTGGGAGCTGGTTGGTATCATCGACCTCAGTACTTGACTTGTTCATTACTTTATCGACCCCAAAAAGGTGAACGACAAATATGAGCGTAGTAATATTTTAATCTAGAATGTGAAAAGAAGAAATACCACAGGGCATTTTGTCCACTATTTGAACTACTTTGGCAATTCACTCACTCTCAAATAATGCAAGAGAAATCATTTATAACTCATTCTACCTTTTATACTAGCATTCTCATTGCTCATCTCATCGTTACTTTCTAACAGTCGTTTACCTTATGTAAAATGATGTCAACATATGCGGACTGAGAAAGAGGCAAGCTAGCATAATCCTTAGCACACCGAGCAAAATACTTAACAGCATTTCGTCTGTCTTTACATTCTGAATTCAGACGAGCCCACGTTTGCCTTTTTTCCTTTCGGGTTCGATAAAATAACTACCCTTCTCCTAAATTTGTTGGCCTTATGCCAAACTTTGAAACCATTATATACTAGCAGGGTTCGTTGTTCCACAATGCAACTACATGGTCTCTCAGACTTGCAAATAGCAACCGCATCTCGATCTAATGAAACGTCACCCTATTTAAAAAAGAATATATTGTCCAACATAATTCCAGATGCACAAAGGATGGGATAGTCAGAACTAGAACACCTATCGTAATAACTTTGATCAGTGTTGATATATAGTTAAGCAGCAACCAAACATATTTGGAGCCAATGAGGGGAACCTTCTGTGCGGAAATTGTATCTGCTTAGCAATAGCCGTTAAATTATCCTCCAGGTACACCCTAGTGTTTGAATAAGGAAGGGAAGCTTAGGGCACATGGACATATAGATAACAGATAAGATAACTTATATAATCATAAAAAAAACTAAGAAAACCGTCTGATGTGTTTCTCCTAATAAAAGAAATAATAAATACTAACAAAAGCACAAGAGTACAACTATGTAGGGACTGTATAGTCGATTATACATATAATATTACATATACTTAATATATCTAGCTGTAAAATCTAAAACGTAACGAGAAGCAAATGGTGATGAGGAGGGGGAGGAAGTGAAGGAGAAAGATTTAAATTCATCATAATAATGACAAAAGTGATCATACTTTGGGATGTGCCAATACATGCAGAGAGTGAGATGAAAACTAATCGATCAGATTTTGTTGTCTAAGACGACTAAGAAACGATGAAAATACTCGTCGTATCAAAATACGAGTTTGCGTCTACAAAGGAAACCAAGAAATTATCCATTGTAGACTAAAAATTAAAAAAAATCAAAGAAGGAAACAGGCTGCATGGTAATAGCTGCACACTGGGAATAACAAATAAAATATACTGAGAAATAAATTACTCAAATCCTAGAACAGACAAGTATAAAGAATGCAGAGAAAATGACGCTACTAGTATTAGCAAATACATATTATGTGCAGTACACTAAAAATGATGAAACAATACACATGGTATATGGAATATTATATTATTGTTATGCCATCTCCAAATTTTAGCAAAACTGCATACAGTTATTTCACTACCGTTCTGTGGATTCCATAAGAATGAATGGGCATTGGACTACGGTGCTAGATAGGAAAGACATCCACTTGAGTGGTCAATTGTATACCCTTATAACTATTTTGGTGATACTCATTTTCATAAAATCTAGAGCTCGAAGCGAAAGGTTATTCGTCACAGCTTCCCAGCGTAAAAATCTCTGATTTTAGACCGCTGTATGCATAAAAAGACTCAACGGCATTCACACAGACAAATATACATACGCACATATATATATCTACTCACACACACACACACACACACACACACACACACACACACACACAAGCACACACACACAGACACACACACACA
>NC_068982.1:31442793-31444213 GCF_001194135.2 Octopus bimaculoides
TATATATATATATATATATGTGTGTGTATGTATGTATACATGCATGTATGTATGTATTACGTTTGTGTATATGCGTGGATGTGTGTACATAGGAATACCCGGGTTCCCTCACAGCCTCACATTTGGTGTTAACGAATGAGGCTCTACTGATAGGCACTTTAGATTTCGTTCCGTTTGATTGAACCTGGAACTACTTATTTGGCAGGCGAATTTCTTAACCATGAGATTAATTATTTAATTCACTTTTCTATGAATGCAACACAAAATCAATAATAAAAAATATAGTGAAGCACGTGTTGTTGCGTTAGTGTTGAAACTGAAATTTATTAAGTTGTTTATCTCATTTTTAATTCAATGGTTTTATATAGCCTGCTCTCCAAGAAAATACTAATCAATAAATAGACTTACACTTAAGCGTTTTTGGCATTTTTTCGAAGCATGAATGCATTATGCAACTTCGTTGTCGTTATCGATAATGTAAAGTTTATGACAAATATCAATGAAGCCATTTTCAAAAATAATTTACCCGACTTTAGATTAAATCTTTAAAATAATCTTTTTATAATTATGAACACCATGTAAGCTCTTTTATAATGTTCTGTAAATATTAATTCGATACAAGCTCTGTCATTATATTCTGTAATTATTAACACTATGTAATATATGAAATATAATATGCAATGTAATGTAATGAAATATGTGTAAAAATTATGTAAAATATATATATATAATATAATATGAAGTATATTACGTAATATAATATTTTGTAAATATTAAGTCTATGTAATCTCCACCAAAATATTATGTAATTATTAACGGTTTAGCACAAGTTCATGCTTTGCGAAAATAATAAGATTTACATCGTATGAAATAGAAAAATGTCTACAACTCATATGGATTCCATGGAACTGTTTTCACATCTATCAATGACAGGAAACAAAGCAATAAAAGAAAATGAATTAGAAGCAAACGGTTATACTCAAACACCATAAAAAGAAAAATTATACTTACTTTGGAAAAACATAGTCGAATCAGTTGTCTCACATAAATAGCTTCCCTTGATTAAATAAATGAAATAAGAGGGAGAAAAAATTCGATATATTCGGGAAATTAGAGAACAGATTTTCAATGTGTATTAAAAGATTGAACAGTATTTGAAGTTATATCATATTGTAGGAAATATTTGGTTTTAATACTTTAATATCCATTTCAGTCTAACACAATCAGAGAAAAATATAAAAATCCAGTATCTTGTGTAGAATGATGAATTCCATGTATAAAATTTCGAAACTTTGAGATCGATGTTAAGGATTATACGTATATATACGAGCGCTGGTCCTTTTATAAAAGTATTTCCAAACTATGATGTACAAACAAATGTGTGTGTGTGTGTGTGTGTGTGTGTGTGTGTGTGTGTGTG
>NC_068982.1:31444223-31444587 GCF_001194135.2 Octopus bimaculoides
GCGTGCGTATGTGCATATCTGTTTATCTATAAGTCTATTTTGGAATTGGTTTATATGTGCATATGTTTGTGTGTCTGTGTTGTTCCCCCAGCATCGCTTGACAACCGATGGTGATGTGTTTACGTCCCTGTAATCTAGCAGTTCGGCAAAAGAGACCGATAGGATATAAGTACCAGGCTCCCAAAGAATAAGTCCTGGGGTCAATTTGCTCGACTAAAAGGCGGTGCTCCAGCATGGTCGCAGTCAAATGACTGAAACAAGTAAAAGAGATAAATAGAAAAAGATGCTACAAAACGCTACGGGTAAGATATAGGATCCCTAATGCCTAATGCTATTGCGATCTCATTTCATGGACTTTCATTTA
>NC_068982.1:31445037-31445691 GCF_001194135.2 Octopus bimaculoides
ATGTGGGGGGGGGTGTATATACACATACATATATATGTATGTGCGTGTATTTATATTTAATGGGAGAGACTGAGTGAGCGAGAGAGAAAGAGAGAGAGAGAGAACGACAGAAAAATGAAAATGTGAGTATATATATTTTGGAAAACTTATATAGAAACCTAAGGTTTTTTTCTGGAACTACAATAAAAAGAATATGCATTATACTGAAGACAGCAAATATGAAGATAAAGTAGAAAGCTAAGATAGTCGCAAAATTTCATAGCTTAGGTGTGAGAGAAACCGAATGAAAGAATTTTTGCATGGAGTGCAAATTTTCATATCAGCATTTATAAGTATTGACATTCACGCTAAGGCAATGTGATGACAGAAAATCAATTCACTGTCATAAAACATAATGTAAAATACTGGCAAATATATATCTGTATACACACATACACATCAATATATCTATATGTATGCGCAGATACGCATACATATATGTAGATCTATATATATCTGAACATGTATAAATTTACATATAAATATATGTATATAATATATATACACACACACACACACATATATATACCTATATTTATAAGTTCATATACATATGCATATAGAGATGTCTGTGTGTGTGTGTGTGTGTGTGTTTGTGTGTGTGTGTGTGTGTGT
>NC_068982.1:31445701-31455873 GCF_001194135.2 Octopus bimaculoides
TGTGTGTGTGTGTGTGTGTGTGTGTGTGTGTGTGTGTGTGTTGAAATACACATCTGACAAATTGTAAATTCTCAAGTCAATTTCACTGCATTTTACCAGTGAGAAAATGATCTCGCTTATGGTAAAAGATGTAAATACACCTTTATCATTTCAGTGGAACCTCCTATTGGATTCCTAGATTCATTTCTGGCTCTCTACTCCGTCCTCGGTTTAGGAATAGCAAAGGGAGTTAATCTTGATCTTACAGGAAGCAGAAACTTTATAATGAATCACTCAAACTACTTACGAATTTATTCATCCTGGGCCGCTCACGAGCGCAAATTTGTTATCAGTATTCTTTTCTACTCTAGGCATAAGGCCCGAAATTTTGGGGGAGGGGTCCAGTGGATTAGCTCGACCACAGCACGCAGCTGGTACTTAATTTATCGACTCCGAAAGGATGAAAGGCAAAGTCGACCTCGGCGGAATTTGAACTCACAGACGAAATACTGCTAAGCATTTCGCCCGGCATACTAACATTTCTGCCAGCTCGCCGCCTTAAATTTGTCATTAATATTGACTGGTTCATTATATAGCTATGACTTACTATCAGTCTAGGATTAACTTTCTTTGGCATCTCCTACGCAACAAGGCATACCGAGCCAAAATTGCATGTAGAATTCCAATAAAAAGGGTTACACGGAGCTAATAATGGTGTATTTCTATCTTTTACCGTAAGCGAGAATTTTTCTTCCCTCTAGTAGACTGCAGTGAAGTTCCTTTTAGAAGTTGAAATATGTCAGCAGCATATTTGAACTACGATAAATCTTGTTAAACTTCCCGCTATTGCATTCTGCACTGCTATGTATCTATACTATATATATATAAATATATATATATATAGATATAAATATATATATTCTTTTATTCTTTTACTCATTTCAGTCATCTGACTGCGGCCATGCTGGAACACCACCTTTAGTCAAGCAAATCGCCCCCAGGACTTATTCTTTGTAAGCCTACTATTAATTCCATAGGTCTCATTTGCCGGACTGGTAAGTTACGGGTCGTAAACACACCAGCGTCGGTTGGCAAGCGATTCTTGGGGACAAACAAACACACAAACACACACAAACATACACACGCACGCACACACACACACACACACACACACACACACACACACACATACACACACACATATATATATATATATGTATACGACGATTTTCTTTCAGTTTCCGTTTACCAAATCCAATCACAAGACTCTCGTCGGCTCGAGGTTATAGGTGCCACGCAGTACAACTGAACCCGGAACCATGTGGTTGGTAAGCAAGTTAATTACCACACAGCCTCTCCTGCGCCTAGATCGCAAGTCACTACACATTCTTTATTTTCTCTCTCTGTTTCTTTCCGTGTTCCTTTCTGTGGAAGGGTGTAGGCTCAAAACGTTAAAGACTTTTTCACTTCCCGATCGTTAAACTAATAGATCTGTTTGTTGTCTACACCACCTGTCTTCGTCTTTTGTTTGTTTGTGAATTCTCCCTGTATGTATATATATGTGTGTGTGTGTATGTGTGTGTGTGTGTGTGTGTGTGTGTGTGTATTGTTGAAAACGCACTTAAATTTCAAAAGCTCGTAAATGTTTAAAATACTTTTATTTGCATATATACCAAACTAGTTTCAACAATATTTTTTGCTTATTAATGGTAAAAGTTTAAAATTAGAAAAACATCGTTAAAAGTTTCTATGTTGACAAATCAAAACGTTTCAATGTTGACAAATTAAAATGTTTCAATGTTGATAAATTATCATGTTCAAAACAGAAGGTGTAAGTTTGAAATTAAAACTGTATATCAATTTGTTAGAATGTACAAGGTTCATTAATTTCAGTTGTGGTCGACAAGTCATACTGAAAAAAACAAGTATGAGAATTAAAATAGTAAAAAAGGGAAATTGGTTTACGGTTTCTCAGATCTTCTTTAAATAGTCGCTTTCGCTTGTAATGGTATGTTTAGGGATCGGCTGTATTTATGATTTTTTTTTTCTGCGAGCGGATGTTATTTTTGATTCGTTGAAAAATTGATGACGTTTTTCTTCCGTGGTCATCCTTGTCATTCTCCTAGGTTGGTTTCCTTGTGGATACGGTTATAGGTCGTTCCGGTTGGTTGGTTCTCTTAAAGGGTCATTTCGTTGTATTCGCTGAAGGTCGGTTTTGATTGGTCTGGAATTATGTGACGTCAGCAACTGGTGTTTGTGGAATTTCATTGGATTGGAAGTGGGTGACGTCGACATCTTGCGTTTGTGTGGTGATTTGGAGTTGCGGTTTCGAAACCCGGGTGGAAAAGTTATTGCTTATTTTTATAAATGAGTAAGCAGGTGGCAGTATCAGTGAAGTATTTATTTCTGAGAAAGCATTAGAAATTTATAATGATTTAGTAAAGAATCCCCCGAGTACACGTGCTGAAAGTGATACTTTTGAATTCAAAGCTTGTAGAGGTTAGTACGAGAAATTTAAGAAGGGAAGTGAAATACACAGTGTAATTAGGCATAGAGAGGCAGCGAGTTCAAACAAGGAAGCAGCTGAGAAATTTGTGATTGAGTTTAGTGTTTAGAGTTTAATGTGATTAAATTTCGTGTTTAATGGGAATGAGACAGGATTATTTTGGAAACGAATGCTAAATAGGGCCTATATTACTAAAGAGTAAAAAGCGTTGCCAGGGCACAAACCAATGAAAAGTAGACTCTTTTGCTATGCAGCAACGCAAGTGGCGATTTCAAGGTCAAGCCATTGCTTGTTTACCATTCTTATAATCCAAGGTTTTTTTTAAAGAAACAATGCTATGAAGAGTAAATTGCCTGTTTTGTGGCGGGCTAATACGAAGGCTTAGGTTATTAGACAATTTTTTTATTGAGTGGATTTATGAAGCTTTTGCCCGGAGTGTTAAACAATATCTGTAAGAAAAATACTTGCCACTAAAATGCCTTCTCATGTTAGACAATGCTCCCGCTCAGCCTCCATATTAGGAGGATGATTTAGTTGAAGAGCTTAATTTTATTCAGGTCAAATACCTGCCACTTAACACAACTCCTCTAATTCAACCAATAGACCAACAGATCTTGGCAAACTTTAAGGAACTTTACACAATAGTTCTGATGCGAATATGTTTTCAAGTCACTAATGACACTCAGTTAATTCTCAGAGAATTTTGTTAAAATCCTTTCAATATCCTGAATTGTGTTAATCTTATTGATAATGCATGGAACCAAGTGAGTTTTAGAACCATGAATTCAGCATGAGGGAAACATTGGTCAGTCTGTGTACAAGAACGAGAGTTTGAGGGGTCTAAGACATCTACAAGTACTGCTGCTGTCGAGGATATTCCTATTGTTGATGATATTGCCTCTATGGGAAAAACCTATGGGCTTGGATGCCGACAGTGAAGATATTGAAGATGTGGTGGAAGACCACCGTAATGAGGTTACCACCGAAGAGCAGGTAAACTTTCAAAATGAATAGCAAAAGAGTTTGGCTGGAGAAATGTCTTCCGGGGAGAAGGAAGGAAAGGAGGGGGTCCCAAGTTCTTTAATCAAAAGCATTTGTGCTAAATGGGGTGATGGATAAAGTTTTGTGGAAAAACATCACTCTGATGCAGTAGTAGCAAATAGGGCAGTAAACATTTTCAATGACAATGCCATGTTCCGTTTTAGAAAAAAATTACAACGCAGGCAAAAACAATTAACACTGGACAAGTTTTTACTGAAAGAGAACAGAAAAGAAACTCCAGAGAAAGATTTACTTGAGCCAAAGAGACGGAAAAGCGAAGAAACACCCGAAAGACAGTTATCACAACTTTTTATGGAAGGGGATTCTCCTTTGTGTGTTTGAATTAGTTTGTTTGAAGCATGGGAAAAGTGGTTGTGGGAAACAAGCTTCTTACCACTCAGACTCGCCTGTGCGTCTGTATTTTTGTCTAGAAATAGATTTTTTCCTGCATCTTGCATGACATATAATCATTACTTTGTCCTGATTTTATCTATCGTTTCTAAAATACTACTGATATGGTCATAATATTAGAATGCTGAATTAAACGTCTTGTTCGAAAATGCTCAATCTTTGGAATCTGCGTCGGAACAATCACATGATGCGTATTGTGATTGTAGTACGTTGAGCTCCAGTCTAATTAACAGCTGCATTGCAATTCACCCATGATTCAATAGTTACTAAAGCTCAATGATGAATGATCTGGAGTAGTAAAATCTTTATAGAAACGTTACTGGTGTTGCCATAGACTACGGACAAGATTCTTTGACATGTAACCTTTCCTAAAAATGATACTAACGTTTTAGATCGGATGCAACAGCTGCGGAATATGACCACCTACTCTGGATGACTGCACACGAAAACAGACAAGAAGACCATTGTAAATGTGCGTAATGCTATTCAGGATAAATGTCATATCGCCATCGAGCTTTTTCTAAAAATTTCTATGTGAAAGGCAATAAAAAGAATAACAATAATCATAATATTGGTTTCACATTCAGGCACAAGTCCAGGTATTTCGAAGGAAGGAAGTAAACCAATTATTTCAACCCCAGTGTTCAACTGGTTCTGATTTTATCGACATCCAACGGATGAGAGGCAAATCGACCTCTGCGGAGCTTGAACTCGGAATCTGAAAACGGACGTAATGCCGCTAAGCATGTCGCTCGGCATGCTAACGATTCTGCCAGCTCGCCACCTTAAGAAGACTAGGAATATTAACTACAAAATCATCACAGCGAGAGATAAATTAACACGTGAGACAAAAAGTTGTAATTGTTGTGTACCCCACAATTATCCACCCTGAAATGATAAAAGGCAAAGTCAACCTCGGTGAAATTTAGCCTCAGAACGTAAAGACAGAGAAAATGTGGTTAAGTAATTTTTGCCGCGTGCTTGCAATTCTGTCACTACACTGCCTTAGATCATCTAACATTACTTGCTAGTTATATTTCTTATCGCTTGGTTAATAAAATTTTGTTATAAAACTAACTTGTCTGTTATTAGGACTGACAGATGTTATCAATAGTGCATACAGGCCATGCAATATGGAATCTCTGCAAATATTACATAAAAATTGAATTACCTTTTACCATAGATCAATATTTTCCAATCATCTTCAAAAAATGTTAACTTGGATTTCAAACTAAAATCATCGCCCTGATGTATATATATATATATATATATATATATATGTATATATATAAACATACACACACACATACAAACATGCATACATAAATACACACACACACGGCGCGCGCATATACACACATATGCTTAACTGGGCCTGCGAAATTTACGTCACGCATTTATTTTAAAGCAACTAAATTTATGTTGATAGTTATGTAATAATCTGTTTATAATCCCTACCTTTTATTCATTTGTCCTTCTATCTACTTGGTTTGTTGTCTCTGTTTTTATTTCTTCATAATTTTATCGTGGTTTCTGTTTTGTCTGGTCTAAACGCTTGGTTAGTTATACTGTGCTAAAGCCACTGCTTTCGTACTTTCTTTCTTGTCCTTTCTGTTTAGTTAATTCTCTTTCATCTTGTATATTCTTTCTTCGTCAAAAACAGATTTATGATTTGTCGGCATTAGTCTACTTCTAACGCTAGCCACTTCATCGTTTTTTTTTTCTTCTCTAGTCATCTCTCCTCTCTTTCTTTCGATCACTTTTATTTGTATCTTCGCTTTCGATCACAAAGCCTTTCTGCTGATCGCTGTTTTAATCTGACCTTTGCTATAACATATTCCTCTGTCTATCTACAGTTTTTATAGGTCCTTTAGAAATAAGCTTACTGATATAAAATTTGCATTTCACCACACCTTTTTCTGAAGAAAAAAATTCGGCAATTCAACACTTGCAGCTTGATTATATTAATGTATCATGTTTACATGTTGATGATAATTTCTAACTGTTCGATGTGTATTTCTGTATCGGTATGCACACCCGTTTGTTTAATTACATATTATTACATCAATAAATCATTAAAGTTTTGAATGAGTTAAAAAAGATTTTAAGGACTATATTTTTTCCCCGAATATTTTCCTGCTTCTTGGTGAAAACAACACTTCAAATCTCAAAAAATCTTTCCCACGATCCTTGTAAAATACACAATGTCACTTAGGTGCACTTCGACATCATGTGTCTCAAATTCAATATTGTTCAGCTTCGGAGGTATCAGCTTAGATTCCGACGAGTGCACCAATTACCAAAGGTTCAATGTTTACCTTTTTTGTTCCGCAATCTCTTCTTCTCTCTGGTTAGGACAGGATATTTTGCAAATTTTCTCACTGTTTTTTTTTATATCTACTCTACTGTCATATGGCATCGCAAATCTAATGGTCTTTTTCTTCCTCTCCTTCATTGACGAAACAAGTCTCCTTGCTATAGTATTATCAGGCTCTACAAAGAGACTTCATGAAATTCTATACTTATCTTTCTCCACCAGTTCCTCTGCTCGCGTCCGCACTTTTCCATGATTTCATATTAACACACATAGGTAACAGTCTAATGCAATCCTTTACTGATGCCGTTGTGTCTGTGCTCATGCTTTATTTGTGTCAGCTTACAATTCTTGCTTTGAATATGGTTAACACTTTCATCCTGTCCGCTGAGCGACTGAATTCTATCAGACTTTTGTCTTTATTAAATCTATTATTTTGGCTTGTACTTGAGTGCCTATTACTAGCGATTCAGTTTCCCATTCCACATTTCTAACTCTCAGCCAAAACTATCATTTTCCACTTTTGTTGTATGAATATGCCATGTATTTTCTTTTTTCCCAACTATTTGTCCTGCAGTTTTCTTTTCTATTCTTGAATTTGTTTCCTTGTTCCAGTAAATTCGTTGATATTTTAACTATAAACATTCGTTGTTTTGAGATCACTGTCATTTCAAACCCCAAATCGAAGCATAGGTGATGTATTCTGCATTCAAATATTCCTGTCCCATTAACTTATTGGTACATAGAGCCTATCGATGTTAGTCTTTCATCCTCATCATCATCATTATCATCAACAACAACAACAACCTCCTCCACCTACTCTTCATCATCATTCTCGTCGTCGTTGATATTATTATTATTATTATTATTATTATTATTATTATTATTATTATTATTATTATGATTATTGTTATCATTATTATTATTATTATTATCTTTTCCTATGATACTACAAAGGTTTACAATATATATCAAGACTATAATCGTTAGACTTTACAATTGAGCTAGACTCATGAACACTTATTTATAAATACTTTTATGATTATAACTATTTGTACGAAATCTCTTTCATCTTTTATTGAAGGTAATATATACCACTAATGCTAGCTTTAGTCTGGTGGGTTTGGAATATTGATATTAGTTTTCTGGTTTCTCAATCAAAGCTGTGAGTATTACCTGAATTATCTTGACTCTATATTTCTGAGATTGGAACTAGGTTGAGCTTTCTGATTTCGGTTTTCGAATTATACCTTGTTATATTTAACAATCCGCTTCTTCAGAGAATTTCTTTTATTGCGCTATTTTCAACTTATTTTTATGTAGTTTACTTAATCAGTTTTCTGTATTCGTCTCCGGACATTTTACTTTCTATATCGTTCCCATGATGCTATGCAGTTTTGCAAATTTCTTTAGTGCTTTGTTTTGAGTGGATATGTCTCCGCATTGTATAATAACGGAATGAGAATTGCGTTTTTTTTATGTATATATTTTAGGTTATCTCTGTGAAGGAAACAAATAACGCATTTCCAATCTATTTATAACTATTCGATTTGAATAAATAAATTAAAATATGTCAGGTAGAAATTATAGAGGATATGCAGAGTTTTTTAATATTAAATTTTGTGTTTTAAATGAATATTATATGAATTTTATTTCTTTCTCAAGTTATAGAACAAATAAATTTTGCCGGCACACTCTAATATGTTATATAATAAGTTAATTCGAATCAGTCGGACTTATGTGTTTCTTTAATTGAACTAATAATGTTTTCTTTTTAAGTTTCTTAAATATATACTTTTCAAGCCTCATTTGTGCTCTTCTGGTCTGATTTTATTTCCTACGTGTGTAGTTTTCGGACAGTCGTTTCATTTACAGTAATTTTCATTTACTAATTTGAATCGGGTATTTTTTCATCACTCTATCAAGAGTCTTGTGACATGATGTAAATACTTTTCTAGGATTTAGAAAAATCCTTGCAAAGAAATTCATAACCGCAGACATGGTTGTAATGTTAAGAATACTGGTTCGCATCATCACACTCGGACGTTAGTGTACTGTATTCTGCCACTGTTATTGATCAACCACAGTCACGAAGCCAAGTGAGTAATTTTGTGATCAATGGAAATTGCGTGGAAAGCCTTCAGCTGGTCATGTTTTCTTTTTTGTGTGACAGAATTAATCTGCCACCAATGTTCACATCACGAATTCGGTATCCTTAACTTTATACATCTGGTCAGAAGATAACCTGCTCCGAGAGTCTCAGAGATGCTATACTATCCAATGTTTAGTTATTGCTCGGAGTAACTCGCAAAATACCTACCAAATGGTTACTCTTTTTATTTTCTTGGAGGAAATGATGATCAGTAATTCCTAATGCAAACTTTGTTATTGTTTCTTTTATTGTATTCTTTAAAATTTAGAATTTTTGGGAATTAAATTATTTTGAATGATTCCCATTTTGAGTAAGAATTCAATTGAGTTGGTCTCCAGCATAAGTTTGCAGCGGCAATTTTCTACTCCATCGGAGAATAATGTTATCTAGACGGATAGCATTATTAGCAGTAGAACATCGCCAGAAAATAAGTGATTAAAGAAACATAGATGTGATATTTAGAAATATGATTCATTATACATCCTTCACAGAGAATAAATTTCATCTAATTTTAGACTAGAGCAGAGACGGCTGAAATTTATAGCATTCTAAATTAATTGCATAGACGTTGTTTTGCATCAGGTCACCGATAGAACGTGTGTGTTTCTTAAATAGTTGACAACCAAAGGATAGCTTACGTAGCTGATAGAAACTAACACTGTAAGCGATAGCAATGCTTTGGAATTGAAGTGTAATTCATAAGATGTTTGCTTAGCCAAGTTCAACCTACGTCATTGAAGAAAAAAGAAGCAGTTTTAAAAGACCAGCTGGCTGTGCATCGGTCACGTAGAGAAATGTGATTAGAAAAGAATAAAATAACAGCGGTAATATCAAAATGTAGAACTTTGCGTGTGGAACCGATATACAAATATGGTTCTATAAAAGGTCGTTAAAAAAAAGCGGTTTTTGGAAGCATCTAATTTTAAAGAATTTTGTTTGCATAATTTCTTGAATGTTTTTCTGTTTCAGGAAAGGAAAGACTAACAAATAAAGAAACACTATTTCTTCATATCCTTCGTTTAAATATTAGTAATACTGAAATTGTCACAATTTTCTATTTATTAACTTCATTAGTAATATCATATCTTGAAGAAATGATAATTCACATTTGTGGGAGTGTTTTCTCTCTCTCTATAAACTGCATTCATGCACACACACTCGCGCACATATCAACACACACACACACACACACACACACACACACACACATTCCTGCACACAACCATAGAGATATAGACACGCTAACAAATTAACACACGCACTCATACTCATATATATGTTTCTGCGTATGCGGGATGAGTGTGTTTATGTTTGTATGCATACATATTAATGCATGAATCATTGGTTTCATGTAATTCTTTATTACTTTATTGAATACATGTCTCTCTATTTGTGTATTTAAACGCTATGCACACACACATGTACACATATATAAAGATACATATATGCGTGTGTACTGAGCACCTGTATATGTTTGTTTCGTTTCTATGTGTATGAGTGGGTGCGCGCGCACGTGTTAATGTTCATTAAAAAGCTGAAGTTCATGGCATGCACTACCATGAACGTCAGCGTTTTAATTAGTAATATCTCTCGAACTATTTCATTTAAATTTCATTTTATGACTATTTGTTTGTATTCCTACCCTCAATCAGTTAGTAATGCTCTCTGTCTCAATAAAATCTGAACATGCATTTGCAGTTCTTACTAAATCATTTTAGTTGTTCTTACAACGATAACTTTACACACATTACACTGCAAACATATATATA
>NC_068982.1:31455972-31465151 GCF_001194135.2 Octopus bimaculoides
TATATATATATATATATATATATCATAATTATCCTCATATAATTTCATATCAATAATATGTTGGGTCTATTGCTGTAAACTCTTGCTACCTCAACTCTAAATGAATAACTGCAGAATTAATCTGTCCAGGATCACATAAATAATGTGACTTTTATTAAAAATATCTTAAATCGTATTTGGCTTCGGTTTGTTGCTGGCCAACCGATCATATAGGAACCTCACCACCATTCCGTATTTCGCTTGTGTATTACTTCCGGATTTTCTTGTGCGGCTTTTTGCGAAAACTTTATACATGTCGTTCGTGGACCGTAACAGCAGAAAATAGCTGAAGAAGCGACATATTACTCACACATTTCTTACTTAAACATATCTTTTTCATATAGCTTTTCCCAAGGGTTCTGTAGAGCCGGAATTACATTAGATATTCTTCGTTTTTATCATCTAGAGACGTCTTGAACGAGCAGATCTCCGATCAAAGTCATTCAAATAGTCATCTTAATATTTCTCCTCCTTCCGAAGGCGGCGAGCTGGTAGAAACGTTTGCACGCCGGGCGAAACGCTTAGCAGTATTTCGTCTGTCTTTACGTTCTGAGTTCAAATTCTGCCGAGGTCGACTTTACTTTTCATCCTTTCGGGGTCGATAAATTAAGTACCAGTTACGCACTGGAGTCGGTGCAATCGACTTAATCCCTTTGTCTATCGTTGTTTGTCCCTTCTATGTTTAGCCCCTTGTGGCCAATAAAGAAATAAGAAACGTTAGCACGCCGGGTGAAATGCTTAGCGGTATTTCGTCAGTCTTTACGTTCTGAGTTCAAATTCCGCCGAGATCGACTTTCCCTTTAATCCTTTCGGGGTCAAGAACTTAAGTACCAGTTGCGTACTGGGGTTGATCTAATTGACTGCCCCCCTGCCCCAAAACTTCGGGTCTTGTGCCTAGAGTAGAAAAGAATATTTCTCCTTCCGATAAGGTGTACTCGGACTACATCAATAAAAAGTTCACTTATTTTCTGATTTAAAAAAAAAATCAAAACCGTATATTATTATCTGAAGGATGACAATATTGGATTCCTATTTCTAGCATGTAGCATGATCAGATACAATATCCTACTTTGGGCCGTGTTTAATTGAAAGTTTATAATTTAAATGTTAATATTTCTTTTCCTTTGCTTTGCATTGTAATCTGATAATCCTGAAATATTTTTTTAAATACAAGCCTGGCTCACTTTATAATCATTTCTGTATGTCTCTAACTTCAAAGGCGTTTAGTTTTATTTTATCATTATCATTTGGCATCTATCTCTCATTTTTTAATTACAGCCATTTGTAATAACATACAAGTTTGTTTTCTCTTTACATACAATTAGTATACTGACATAAATATATTAACATTTTAAACCTATTTGTGTTTTACAATAGTATTAGGTTTATCATGCAAATACTTTTTTTATATCTTATATAATTTTTTATTCTATTTTATTCTTTTTACCTAGAGTTGTTGCTGCTGAAAATGATGAACGTGTTTTAGAACTCTTTTCATTTACTTGTTTGGTCTATTCAAAAGTTTATGATGCAAATGTTTGCTGATTCTGTATTATTATTATTTATTATCATTATTACCTTCCATATTGTACGATCTTAAAATTAGTTAGATTTCAATTATTATCGAATATGTATGAGCAAATATTTAATGAAACCTGCTCTTTCTGTTACTTTAAACTCAGAACAAACTTATCTTAAAATAAAACGAAAATAAAGCAAGCGAAATAACTCCAGTAAAACGAAAAATAAAGAACACACGACTTGTCAGAATTGTCATTTTATAATCGCAAAATGAAAGAAATCCATATTGATTAGAAAATAACAACAGTTACAACAACACATCAGTGTAATCACCACCAGCACCAGTATCACTAATAGTAATAATAATAATAATAATAATAATAATAATAATAATAATAATAATAATAATAATAATAGCAACAACAACAACAATAATGATAATGACGATAATGATAATAACAACAATAATAATAAAATCAACAATGATAATAATAATTCAAAAGATAATACCAACCACAAAAATAACAATAACATACATAATAAAAAAGAAAGAGAAGAAAATAAGATGATTATGATGATAATGAAGAAGAAGAAGAAGAAGAAGAAGAAGAAGAAGAAGAAGAAGAAGAAGAAGAAGAAGAAGAAGAAGAAGAAGAAGAAGAAGAAGAAGAAGAAGAGTAAGACGAAGAAGGAGGAGAAAGAGAAAAGCTTCAACGACTTCATCAAATCTAATAAATATCAAAAGAGCTCATGGAAAACTGTCATTAAGATTAAAAAGCCATAAATGATTTGCTTCCTAACATGAATGATTTTGAAAATGATTTGAAAGAATACGATACCTTTGTGTCTTAATGTTGTTGATAGCATTCTCAAAAGATAATCATTTCAATTTTTTTTCTTTGTTAAGTGTCTTGTTTACATTTCAGGAATGATATAGGATTATTTTATTTCCACTGCGTTATATAAAAAATATGTTCATTCCTTTTGTACAAGCTAGTCGGAATGACAAAGCGATTTAAAGCGTCTCACTAAATTCAATGATTAATTCTAAGTAGAAACATTATATTTTTCTCTCAGTACTAGGAATAGCTGTTTCAATGTAACTGTTGGGTTACTACCAGTAAAGTAGGAAGAGACTTGTCTCCTGTTACATGTATTATACGTCCTACATAACAGACAATACGTCCTACATAACAGACTCTTCGATGTAGTTTTATACATACCTTGAAATGTTATAGCCAACTATTGTGAAAAGATGAACCTTTATAAGATTTCCAAATCTTTTTATATCTGGCGCCGTGTTCAAGTGTTACTAATGTCTCGACCATGATAGAAACACGAATAAAACAGCTTTTTAACCGAATTTGTTATTCACAAGCCAATGCATATGCATGAAAATAAACTGTCATATAACGATTCCATTGAAAGGCTGCTATATAATTATTATTTTGAGACAAATAAATTTTTACGATTCAAACAGTTGATGTAATTATTTTCGAAAAATATTAATTAACTATTATGTTGCTTATTGATTTTAATTCATCGTTCACGTATTTACAACAATATTTGTTTGCATACTAAAATTAGATAATCATATTTAGAATGACAAATTATATATTGCGAGATACGTCGGTTAAACTAAAGATTAAGTCATAAAAACTGAAGGATTTTAATTTGGTTGAATAAATACTCAGAAACATTAACAGATAAATGAAGAAGTTTGCATAACTTAAGATAATTTATTCCAGGTTAGATCCTACGTTTAAATTTTATTTCTTCTTTTCATAAAGGAAATATCCCACATCTGTCATTCTCGAGATCCCTTCCGGGACGATTTCATTTCGACTTGCTCAAGCAAATTTGGTTTTCAATACATTTCGTCCATAAAAGGATCTATTTCCGAAGAGACTACTGCAGCCTCTGACTTTACAACGATATACATACTTTGTGTCATATAAATAAAGATTTTACTCTACATCAGCTATAATTAGATAATTTGAATACATAGATGCGTACATAGATATATGCACGCATGCATATTTACTGAAAGACTTACGTACGTAAGTGCTTGTTGGCAAACTACTGGCATAGACAACACATCGCTATCAAAGGACAAAATCTGATAGAAGCCACCAGCTTAGCCTATCTACAAAGTATACACAAAAAAAATTATGTGATATCTTATATGAATCGTTGATATGAACGATCCTCCACAAACTGTAATACACACACACCAAATGTATGTATACATGTAAATGTTTGTATAATATATATGCATATGTATGCGCGTGAAGCATTGATGACATATAACTCATTGAGTAAGTATAAACGATATATAACCAGATATAACCAGTTAAAACAGAAACACTTCAATAAAACGTAAGGAACTTTCAAAATAACGAGACAATCGTTATTCAGAAAGGAGCCTTTAAAAGTTGGTTCAACCTAAAAAAAAATGATTGCCAAATCGTTAATATATAACACCTTGTCATCGTAAATGAGGAAGGATATATCAGACATTCATGTAATTCTGCATTAATGCATTAAATTACAGGTATGATCATGGTAGGGATCCGTATATTTACGGTAAATAAAATAACAATAACTGCATATCTTCAAAGAAAAAAATTCCATCTCTTAAGAAGAGACAACTGTTTATAAACAGTTTCATATATATGTACAAAATTAAATTGATTATTTAATGAATTCTCCAGAGGGTATTTTACAAATATTGCCTCCAATTAATGTCTCGAACTTAGCGTTATGCTTCTTGAACTTACCCATTTTCTTTATGTCAAAGAAAATTACATAATCAACAGATTGGTTTCTGTTTCAATGGTATAAAATACATTTTTCCAGTGAATATGATTACAAAGACCAATTTCAAACCACATTTACAGAAAAAATATTTTTTAAACCACATGACGTTAGGTTCGTCGTACTGTGCGGCACGTTGAACAAATGTCTTGCACTATAGTCCCAGACTGACCAATATCTTGTGAGTTTTCAACCGCTTAACAGCCTTTGATCTTTTGTAGGCATTCCCTTAACTAGCGGTTTTGCAAAACGTTTGTATATCACGTTATGTAAAAGGCATTTGCATTCAAGGGGAATTTTATGATGCAACTCTACTGTAATATCTACATAAGATGACTTTTTTAAATCTAGGGTGCTTAGCAAATTTATATTCTTCCCGTTGCTATTTACTTACTCATTGTTTATATGTTTAGTATTAAAACTATTATGTTCACTTTTACAATTATTGTTTATAGTATTATTTTTATGACTATTTCTATTATTACTTTTGACTAATGAAATTATAAAAACTCACAGCATATAAATACATCGTATCAGCTTTCTTTATTTTCGATTTGTATAAGTAATGTTTATTTCGACACTTCTATTTATCAGCCCGCTACCATATTACTAAACGTGTTGGATTATAACTGTTCAGCGATAAACTCACGTAAGTAACCCCACCTCTACTTACTTCCGTTCCGCTTCCCTAAATGATCGTATGCCTTTACTATTCTGCTACCACTGTTTACATTATTCGTATCAAAAAACATATACGCCTCTTTATACATACGTGTGTAGACGAGTTGGTAGTGGGTAAAGTGATTTGTAAGACGAGTTTTCTGAAAATGTTACTCCTCTTAATAAATTCACATATCAACCATTAGCAGTAAAAAAAAACATACATAAGTATAATTCTCCTTATACTGACATTCATACATACACCATTTAAACGAACACCAACACAGTGCCTCACAAATAAACATGGCGTTCCGATTGGCACTCAAACCCTGCCACACAAGCACATTACTTTGAACAAACCAGCATAAGCTATATCAAACTGTTGAAATGAACATGCATACACACACACAAGCGTTCGCATCACATAGAAGATATATACACATCGAATAAAAACACGTCGTACAAATTATATTATCTACTATCGCAACATAACTGTTTGCTGCCGTTGTTTTAACAATTCACATATGAAAGTGAAATAACAGCACTTGATCTCTCGCCATAGCTGAAGTTACTGAAATTATTTGTTCACAGAACAGAGTATACAGTAATTAGTTTGAAGCCCATAATTTTCATGAAATTGTATTTATTGAATAGATGATTATATATTTTTATTATAATGTGAAGTAAAATTTTAGTATAGAATCAGATTTCTAAATTACTTTATCATTGCACCTAGGCAATTTAATGCTTATGTATTTAGAATTGATACGTTGGATTGTGTAGACAGTTTTATGCAGGTTTTACAAAGTAGAACAGAATCAGAAATGTTGCCAAGATTTTCCAGCAACAGCGTGATGCTCGTAGAAAAGAAGTTAGGTATAACAATTCACTTTTTCACATATTATAACATTTATCGTACTGCACCTTTTGAAAAAATGTCCTTTCCTTCTCTTTGCTTAATCAATGCTCAAAATATGAATTGATTTACTTTTGTAATAATATCTCTCTTTTCAAGATTGGACTCGGAGATTCATATCATGTACAATAGTAATAAATTCTATCGAAACGCGTCAAAGGCAATTTGCATAACGATATAAATATATATATATATGATTCTTAAAGAAGTTTTAGCTTTGCCAGTTGGAAGTATTAAAATTCTTTCTATCATGAAGTTACCGTAATCATCAGCATGCTCATAAGTTAAAATTCAAAGAGAGGAGAAAAATTGTGTGCCTTGAGAAAGAAGTGATGTCTAATGTTCGGGCAAAATACTTAATGGAAAGGATAAGAATTGTTTATCAAATTTGTTTGTTAAATACGTCGAGAGCAATGTAAGTGAAAGTGTGTGGAAACGAAAGACAGATATATCAAGCATCCAAGTATATACGTATACAAGGTACAGGCGTAAGGGAAGTCAACTTAGAATGGAAGTAGAGAACTATTTTCAAATACGAGATGGTACCAAATAGTTCCTGAACTATTTCTGTAGCGCATCGACAGACAGAAGCACACGGTTGCATTCGAAACGAGAGCTAGCTGTGATCTTCATGGGGCAGTGTGCCGAGTGACATTGCTGTATTTACTTTGCAAGTGTGAAATTTGTGTTTTTGCGATCACGTCTATGCTGTGGTCTGTGATTTTGTCATGGACAGGAAGTTAGAACAAAGAGCCAACGCGAAATTTTGCGTTAAACGTGTGAGGTCTGCTACAGAGACACTGAGCATGCTTCGGCAAGCTTACGAGCGCTTCAAAAGCGGAAGAACTTCCCTGGAAGACCTACCACGAGGCTCACTCTGGGAAATATTGTATCATGCATCGAGAATTCGTTGTATTATTATACGTATGTATGTATGTATGTATGTTTATATGTATGCATATATGTATGTCTACTCATCTACTTTAATATTTCATGTATAGCTATCTATTCTATATTTGCAGTAGCTAGAGTGCTTATTCCTTACATAAATGTGTATATGTTATTTTATTTTAATTCCCTTTATTTCTGCACGCGTTGATTGATTGGCAAACATTAAATTTTTTATCAGACGAATCTCCAATTTTGATTGGATATTCCTGATATCATTATAAGGTTTTGTTTTAACGTTAGATAAACAAGAAGCATGTATATGGTCGACATGCTGGATTTATTAGAACACTAGATTAAGTGCTTGTTGGGGGATCGTTCTGCTGAGGTAAACTTTGGCATTTGTCGTTTCAGAGTAAAATACTGCTTTTGTACGGGAGCTCTTTCTTCTCTTTCCGTCCTCTGATTTTATCTTTTCTGTAAGAAAATGAGCGTAAAAGAAAAACAGAGAATGAAAAGAAAAACATGCCTTACTAGAATTCAATACCATCTCGCTCTGGTAGAGCAAAAGTATCTATGACGGAAGCTTCTCTATGTGAAAGTTAGTAGTAAACAGCCGTAGTTATCTCGTAATCAGTGAGTTGCCTCAACTTCGATGGAGAAGCTTATAATAACTGTGCCATTTTAAAATTTGGAGAAACATCAAATCTAGGAACTCCCCGGTCGTTTTGGCGTTGGATACTGTAAGTGGAAAGTGGCTTGTATCACAAAATTCTTCTTGTTTAAATCTCACGCTTAATATCAAGTGGTTCGTGCATAAGCATTACTCTCTCCTAAAGCTCACTGCTGCTGAGTACAAGATGCACTTGTCCGAGAATGAAGATGAAGTACGTTTGGTATGGCTAAGAGATAAACTACAGGAATGCAAAGATACTTGTGTGTGATGTCGGGAAATATTTAAAGGTGTCTTACTTTAAGGTGATTATCGAAAGGTTTTAATAGGAAGAATGTTGCCGACTCTTTCCTGTAAATATATATCCCCCGGCCGCCCGTACTTATTAACAAGATTCATCATGCATATATATGCACATACATACATAGGTTGGTAGACACATACATACATGTGTGTGTGTGTGTGTGTGTGTGTGTGTGTGTGTGTGTGAGTGTGTGTGTGTGGTATACATTGTATACTGCACATGTTCTATTACTTAAAGTGGATTCAACTAATGGCGATAGGGATAGTAGTCAGATCTCTGATGAGAGAGGTAGTGGTAATAACATTGGTACTTGGAATAATAGTGGAGTTGACAGTGATATTGATTATTATGATAAGAATGAAGGGAAAGGACTATTATTAATAGTGATCCACTTTGAGGGTTGCTGCCATACAGTTTTTGATGGAATTCATCTGCGAAAGGAGTATGTTTAAACACTTGCAGACTCAACTTGCTTGCATATAGGCAAAAGGAAAGTGTCTCCTCTCTTCAATTTAGGATTTTAGTTGCAGACAAGATGTGTAGTTTCTCGATTATGCACTGATTACACGTTTTGTCCTGTCTACTAAATAAGATCGCTTACCTTTACTAAAATGCTCTATTTGGTTGTAGGACTACTTATACCAGCGGCCTCTAAGTGCCAGACATACGTAATTATATAGAATTTCTCATACTATTATTACTCATCATATAAATGTGTACCATGAAACGAACTTTAAAGCTGTTTTGCGCGGGCTCTATATACAATTTTGTGGCAAATATTCATTCCTTTGAACATTGGATTTGTAGGCTAGCTCATTCAGGTGGTATTTATTATTCTGTGGACATTGCGACGGGTTTCTACAATTACCGTCTTGTTGGAGTAGGTTTATGTGTGGGGACATAATATTTAAAAGCATCTAACTTTGATATGATATCTCGAAAGCAGAATGATTGCTGCACACTCTGATTTATGAGCCGTTGTTCGTTTTAACTATGTCATTATTTTTATTTATTTACTTATTCATTCATCTATTTATACATCCTTGAATGCTACAAGCCTCAAAGTTTACTTATCTGCTATATTCTACACCCACCCATCTTAATTCGTTCCCTCTCTTCTTATCCCTTTTTATTTGCTTTTCCTCTTTTCCGTTTCTGCTGTTTCTATTTATTTTGCGCTTCCATTTTTACTTTTCCCTATTTCTTTACCCTTTTCTTAATGTCTTTTCTTTTTTAACTTTTATCATATTTTCTCTCTACCTATTCAACTTCTGACAGAAGAGCTATATATAAACGAGCAAATCCCATCAATGTTCAGTCATAAATTGCCTGAAGATCCTGTGCACTCAAGAATGAAACTC
>NC_068982.1:31465379-31470379 GCF_001194135.2 Octopus bimaculoides
ATATATATATATATATATATATACACAAATGCATATATCATATACATATATTTACAATTATAATTTTGGCGTATATGTATTCATACCATACATGTTTAATATATCAATATTATATGCTAATCTAAACATCGCATTTTACGAACATGCATACATATCTGGATTATCTTGCGTAGATATTCCCAAGATATATTCGGCGTGTCCAGTGAATTGACACATTTTGCTTCAAAATAGAAAATAATTTAGATCAATTTTGAGAGGATCACAACGTTTGCATGAAAGCATGATATTTCGAACACATTTACATTTGTCCTATATCTCTGTGTGTGTGTCTGTGCTTGTGTGTGCGCGTGCGTGTGTGTGTGTACGTGTGTATGTGTGCATGTGCGTTCATATATATATATCCCCTACACACATATATCTACATACATATATAATTTCGAATGTATTTATCCGATACGGTTTACTGTAGTATATTCCGATCATCAGTTGTATTTGGAAGATCATAGCAAGTTACTACCATATTCTGCTTTCAGGGTAAGTAAAAAGTGAGCAACAGTTTGAAACATGAAATTCATCGCAATATATTGCAACACTGCGAAATTTTTCTAATCAAAGTAAGTACCATTACAATCAACAGGTTTTGCCAACGAGTTATAAATTTGTTTATTCTGGTAACATAAAAATCTTGAGTTCTGGAGTTGAAGAACTCTTTGAATGCACTTTCAGCATCGTTTCATTTTTGAACTCCTTCTCTCGCAGGAAACCAACGAGGTGCTTGAAAAAGTGGTGGTCGGTAGGAGTAACGTCTGGGGAAGTAGCTGGGTGGGGAAGAACTTCGTAGTCAAGTTTCCTCAACTTCTGGAGCGTCATTAGTGAAACGTGTGGCCGTGCATTCTCATGAAGAATGATTGGCCCTCTTCTGCTGACCAGTCTGGGACAGAATGTAGCGGTATTTTGTTTATTATGGCAATTTCATGGCAATATGTTTCTACAGTAATGGTTTTTCCGGGTTTTATAAAGTATTAGTGGCTGAGTCCAGCAGTATACCACCAAACAGTCACCATAACCTTCTCTCTGAAGAGCTCGGGTTTAAGGAAGGTTTTCGGTGCTTCATTTTGGTCCAACTGCGAACAACGTTTTTATTATTGCACAGAATCCACTTTTCATCGCATGTTACAATACGGTCGAGAAATGGATCGGTCTGGTTACGGAGAAGAAGCGACGACCAAATTTCATATCTGCGCATTTTCCGATTTTCATTAAAATCACGTGGTACCCAATTGTCGAACTCTTTTGATTTTCCGATCGCATGCAAATGGTTGCAGGCAGTTTTCTGGCTTACATGAATTTCTTTTGCCAGTTCTCGAGTGGTTTCACATGGATCTTTCTCAATGACGGTCTGTATTTATCTAACTGACCGTCATCGATGACAGATGGGCATCCACTACGCTCACGATCTTCAAGGCTCAAGTCTCCACTGCGAAATTGTTTAAGCCATTTTCGAGCTGACCACTCACTCATCATTTTCTCACCAAACGTTTTGTTGATATCGTGAGCAGTTTCAGCTGCTTTACGTCTTGAGCTGAATAGCAAAATTGCTCGAATATCGCACTTTGACAGTTCCATTTCAGATGACTGGTGAAAAAATATCAATGTTAATTTATTGATGCATTTATGCGAGTCTATGTCTGTATTATCAGACAATTACAAAAGAAATGTTTAAATAATTTCAAAACTGCAAAAACCCGGTACAAATTCTTCATGGTTCAAAACGTTGCTTACTTTTGCGCCTGAACATTAAGCACAGTTTCAATACTCATTAAATAAAAATGCTAGACCCGTATATCATGGCCAAAAATCATTTGTGAAGAAATGATTATCATCTACGTCTTACTGAATATTTTTCACTTATTATTTGAATTTGCAAGCTACCCTTCTTGTATTGAATATCCATCATATTTTGGTATAATACCGACGTCTCAGTAAGTAATACATCATTTCTAGAATATATTGAGTCTGAAGGAATATATTTTGTTTCTTGTAACCTACTTCATATAAGGTACAATAAAAATATGCTGATGTACATATTTAACCTGATATATTACCTATAATCTCAGAAAACAGAAATTGTAGGAAAGAAATTAGGTTTCATATATTTCTTTTCGTGAAGTGTAAGCATTTAAGTTTCGGCAATTGATAGCAATTGAGTTTAAGAAGATATATATAGGCTGTTTTCTCATTTTTACATCGGCCATATTAATGTACAGAAGCAAGTTATTAAATTGTAAATAAAAATAAGGAGATGCATGGTTTAATACTATCATGCAGTAAATTTTATCAATTGTAAGGGTATTTTTAAAGTTGCATTATTTTCATTCTAGACGATGCCAAAATTCTGTATCCTCTTTTCCAAAGAATGTTGGTATTGACGTCTAACTGTGTTCTCACTTTTTGTCGTTGTAGTCACATTTATATTTATGTTTAGCTCCAAGTAATTACGTATAATAATTCTTTCTAATAAATTTCCTTTAATATAATTTTTGGTTTGATACATCAAAGGAACGGTCTCTTTCGTTACTGAATATAACTATACCTTATACAGCAAGAGAATGTGCGCGTGTATGAATATATATACCGATACGTAAACACACACACACACACACACACGCACATAGACACACAACATAGACACGAACATACCCACATAGACAAATAATGCGTGCGTGTTTAAAAACTCCACATTGTTCATAGAACGCCTTCAAAGTGTTACTGTAAAAAGTGTAGACGACAATGATCTCTAGCCCGTTATTTAATTCACTTGGTCATTACGACACTTTAGTTCACCTAGTCCAGTGTCTGCCAAAGTGTGTGCCATGGCACAATGGTGTTCCGCAAGGAATTACTGGAGTGCCGTGAAAAATATTTTCGGGATTTTCGGGAAACGACGATCCAAGAACATTCGCAAAGTTCAAGTGTAAATACAAATTAATTATATAAATCATAAAATAGTTACATTTCCGCATTTAAACCGGAAATTTCTGTAAGTAAATTGTTTAGTAGTCCTTGTAGTTTTAATTTTTGATTCATTTATAATATACATAAATTATTTTATGTTAATTTTAATCGATTTTTAGTTTTAGATTTAAGCATAGACAAATTTTTATTGAGACCTCAGAAAAATGAGAAAGAGAGTCACAGCAGACAAGACGAATACCAGAATAAAGAGTCCACCTCATCAAAATAAACAAATATATATATATATAATGAAAATTGCATGGTTTTATATTATCGGAAAAAGACAACTCGGTTCCTTTTTGTATGATTTGTTTAACAGCACTCTCAAATGAAGCGATTCTTCCCATTAAACTTTAATATCATTTAATAACGAATCATCTGCAACAGAAGGAGAAGCCAAAAGAATACTTTGAGATGCTAAAAAATAATCTAACATTTCAATGAAAAAAGCTGAAGAAATTTCACTCAATTCCCGAGGAAGCTCAAATCAACAGGTACAAGATTGTCCAGCTTTTGGCAAAGAAGAAAAAAAACACATTCTGATACCGAAAATGATTAGTGATAAAGCCGTCAAAAGAATTAAGACCATTCCTTTTTCTGCCTACACGATTTCTCATAAAATTCAAGACATTTTGCACGACATTGATGATCAACTTCTGCGAACATTTCACTGAAGCAAAAGAACGAACTCGAAAACTTGTGGGCCTTACAAATCGGTGAAAGCACAAACATCAGCAACGAAGCTCAACTAATTTAATTTTTGCGAATCATCAGATGTGGTAAAATCATGTCAGTTTTTGTTTTGTTGTGAATTGAAAGAAAGAACGACAGGAGATATCTTTAACCTGGTAAACCAAAATGTCGTATTGAGAGGGATGCAGTGACATGATTCACCGCGAAGCTTTGGTGTCAAAATCTCTACCTGATGGTCCCCTGAAGATGATGGATAATGTTGTTAAAGTAGTGAATTACATAAAATCGCATTCCCTACGGTGCAACCTTTTTGCATCCCTATGTGAAACTACGGATTCTGATTTTAAGTTTTTACTGCTTTCTACAGAAGAGCGATGATTCTTGAAAGGAAAAATGGTCTCTTGGTTTATCTCTTTGCGAACTGAAATAATGTTTCTTCGATGCTGAAAATTCTGGATTTGAATTTCTTAACGGTGATAATTGGTGGCTGGAAGTAGCATTTCTCAACAATCTGCAAGGAGCGAATGAAAATGTTATTACAGTTACAGGCAAATTAGAGTATTTCACCGACAATTTAGAACTGTGGATAAGGAAAGTTAAAACCTCGCAGCTTGATTGCTTCCCAGGCAAAGAGGGTTTTCGAGACAATTTTTAAATTTTGTCAGAAGTGTAGATGACAGCAGAAAACCTCTCTGTATCATTTTCTACGTATTTTCCATCACTTGATTATCAAATGTACGAGTGTGTCATCAATCCTTTCGCAAGATACGAGATATATATATCATATGTTTATAAAACAATGTTATTTTATTGTTACTATAAGAAATTGTTTATTTTTATAATTACTAATAAAGTATATTCAATTTTGTTGGGATTTTTATTCGGTGTGCCGCAAAATAAATTGTCCTCACCCAGTCTGTCGCAAAGTAAAAAAAGTTTTACATTATCATCTTTTCATTTGCGGTTTAAATCTACAGCTTGGTTGGTTCCGCTGCGTCGAATTTACACAGAAGACAATGATTCATTCTATGTATTTGTCAATAATCTCATCACCTTGTTGTTCTAGACAACTGTTCCCTACCACACTTTGCAAATCTACCTCCTTACACACTAGTAATCACCCTCTGTTGTTTGACAATTACCATTCAGCTATCCGCCAAATGCTAACGCAAAGTATGCGCTGTTATATTCAATTCACTCAATTGCACAAAACAAAACAATATTTTCCGTTCATACTAGCTACGTACATCCCATTACATGCAACTACATCCGCAGACCACCACACACATGCT
>NC_068982.1:31475379-31476729 GCF_001194135.2 Octopus bimaculoides
ATATAAGCGTGCATATTTTTATATAAATATATGTTCGTGTGCGTGTGTGCGTGTATGTATGCATATATTGTCTTTTGTTATTCTAAACATACCGTTGTCATTAAGTACTTGATTTTAATCATTGAGGATGATGCAAAAAGAAAATGTCGCTAAAAAGTCAATGTTAGGAAAAACGTGTAATCAACTCTAATTGATGGTTCTTTGGATAGACTTAAAGGACGATGATATAAAGGTAGCGTGATAAGATATAATCAGCAATAATTGGCGTACAAGTGTCATTATAACGTGCAACAAGAGAAAGGTTAATGCTAGTGAAAGGCAAAAATACTGAAATCTCAGTATAATCAACCAAGTCTAGAAAATAAAAGAGAAAGTTTTAGCAAGTTTAGTGTAGTATAACTTTAGTATCAAAGAGATATTTACATTTTTTATAATGTCATGAAATCATACAGTGCGTATTTTCAGTGAGAAAACAAGTGAAACGAATGGGTAAGAAATATGGTTCACAAACACATGGTTGGGGTTCGATTCCACTTTTTGCTCATTATGCATATTTTCTTTTGTTTTTTTTATATCAAAACTATGGTTTTGATACATTCTCATAAGAAGAATTTGCGGAATCTTACTGCTGGACGGTTGCTATAAAAATTAAACTACAACAAGACGACTTTTAATCTCATTCTTTAGGGAGAGTGAGAAACTGCCTCATCGCATTCTCTTGGATTTCTTCGATATCTTGAAATTTTGTATTGGGATGTTTTCCATTAAGAAAACTGAGTCTCGGTTTCCGTGTCATAACCAGATTGTCACTTAGGCATTTACTCAAAAAACCAAGTGCAACAATTTTTACTGATATAAATGTAAGTTTATAATCTGGTTATAGAAACTTCATGTTTGATTGCAGTTATCTGCAGTTCAACTTTTTCTCTTGTATGTATGCATGTATGTAGTTGAAATTTACAGAAAAACAAAAGACAGAGACAAGCAGGTGTATTACCGTGTCGCTATGTAAGTATGTATGTCAGTATACATGCATGTTATACATGTATGTATGTATGTGCAAATGTCTGTGCATGACTGTAGATTATTTGGTGACTTATACTTGATACTCGGGCTCGTTAAGGGTGAGGTAGGTATCTCATGGATTAGACACAATAGCTATAAAATACCACGTAATTGATACCGCTTGTCGATGTGTCTGCAAGCATAAACACTTGCGTACATGCATAAATACGTAGATACTAGTATAGTTACATACATTTGCATTGTGTATATATATATATCTGTATATATATAAATATATATCTGTATATATATATAAATATATATATATATATATATATATATATA
>NC_068982.1:31479986-31483110 GCF_001194135.2 Octopus bimaculoides
CCTCTCCACGGTACCAGACGAACCAATGGCTCGTAATGAGACGCAGTTTAGGGCAGCTATGTCAAATTCTTTTATACACCAGATGTGCCATCAAAACTCTTGATTGGACCATGTCAGGTGGGGGAGAAGAGCCATGCGAGGAACGTGAAAATCACGGTGGTGCACCAGCATGACCGCAGCCACTTGGCTGAAACACATAAATAAATAAATATATACATATATATATATATTTATATATATACAGATATATATATATACACAATGCAAATGTATGTAACTATACTAGTATCTACGTATTTATGCATCTACGTAAGTGTTTATGCTTGCAGACACATCGACAAGTGGTATCAATTACTTATATATATATATAAGTTTGTGGGTATGTAATGTATGAGTGTGTCACAGCTTATATAGTGGCATATTTATTTTCTTCGAGACGTGATGACAAGTGTGACGCACTAGTGAATCTCTGAGTTAATATTGTATGCTTTTGTTTGTAAACCGTTCTGTTGTCTGAATCGTAGCTGTCGTCTGCTCTTCTAAGACTATATTTATTGAGAATTATCAAAGGAGAGCTTGGAAACTTGCGCAGAGAAAAATGTGCACCAGCTAAATCGATATATGTTGTTTTAGGTTAACTCCAAGAAAGACGATAGATATATTGTTGTGATCAGACCCAATCTCTTGTTGAAGTAATTCTCAACACTTGGAAATAAATATACTACGTTTTAAGCATCAACACTATAGTCAACGCCATCGATATTATTAATATAATCCTCCTCATCCTCATCCTCATCCTGCTCATCATCAACTTCATAATAATAATAATAATAATAATTATCATCATCATCATCATCATCATCATCATCATCATCATCATCATCATCATCATCAATAACATCACCATCAGCATCATCACCAATACATGAATCAACACCAACACAGCTGCTATTAACCAGTCTTAGATGACTCCGTTCAATACGTTCAATATTATCAAATGATGTAACGTTATCAATACAACACACGTTAAACTAAAATCGGTTGCTTTGCTGTCATAGTAAGTAATGTGATCATGATACAGAATAATAACATCAGTGCTACTATCACCTCACCACTACCGACACCACCGACAACGCCACCACCACAGCAAACCAGCAAACACCTTCCGTCTGCTTTCATGGATGTCACTTATAATTTTAATTAATTCATAAAGTAGTTAGATCCATAAATTTTGCGACATAATCAAATCTGCAAATTAGATTCTTTGACCTTTGCATGAATGCCATTGTGTTCGAATGATTTTCATGTCTTGTCTCGGAAGATCTCTTATGAATATAAGAGTATTTACAAAGAAACGATTTAACTCACGAACCAAAACTTTTGTTCGGCATTTACATTTTGTGGCATTTTATCTCATATTTCTGGTTTATCACGAAGATTCTTTCTTTTAACACTTCAACGACTTCTGCACAAGCAATCCACCCCACCAACTTGCAACACATCTCATTCAGCTACAATCGATATCTACACTTATACATGGGTACATGAGGAAGCCTTGCCGTAGATTCTCAACCTTCAGAAAACTGCAGCTAAATATCCCCAAAATAACGCCCTTTTTTTGCAAAATGATTATACAGAATAAGAATAACGGACGAAAATATCTGTTTAGTGTTTGAATATCGTTCGATCGACGGTTTTCGACATTAAGAGGGAGCTTTCCAAGTATGGTTGAACATAGCTAGACAAGACAGAAATCGCAAATGGTCATGCTATCGGCTTTACAAAATATACTTTTCATAAGAGATCTTCCGAGACAAGACATGGCAAATTCTACGAAATACAAAAGCTAACGTCCATATAAAACACCTCCAAAATATATTGCTCATTGCAAGACAATACTTGTCTTGCAATGAGCAAAATATTTACTGTTCAAACAAGACGAGAAATGACTTGAACAGTGAGTATTGCTGTTACACCCTTTCATCATAAATATAACTGAAAACTTTAAATTTGATGAAAACTTGAAATGAAACACTATTATAGAAACTTCATTTCTATACATTTCTATACATTCTCAGAATTGTAAATGATAGTAACCGATGACCAAATTAATCTCAGATCAGACTACACAGGCATTTTCACAGCGGAATTTGTTTCATTACATGCACAAAAATCATTTGTGCTGTATAATGTTTGTTATAACTGACAAGCCAACTACAAAATACTTTTCCATCTATCACTGTATGTTCTGCGCATCTAGACGTCAGAAGCATTTGGAAAATTATCTCCAATAAGATCCAGAGCACCTAACAACTGTTATCCCAACACGCTCACACCTCAAGGAAAAGAGAAAATTACTCTTATACTCTTTAAAATAAATTCACAGTGAAACATTTTCCAAGAAGACACACAATCAATATTTCAGAATTCTTCAGCAACACGATTATTAACATAGGCATCGGGGTAAATGCTTTCTATGTATATATCCTGAAATAATTACTGACAATTTGGGAATGCATAACTCGCAAGAAAATATAAATAGTAGAATACCAATTACATACAAGAAATAGTCAACCTTATAAAAACCTGCGAGAACTCCAAGTGCAATACAGGAACACTATACACAATGAAACTCAACACTAAATAATTAAACAAGGAAGTATAAAGGAAAATCATAGAACATCAGAAAACTGAAAAATATTTGTATTCAACATGAATTTCAAAACTAGCATTAAAATATTATTGGATTACTTGTTACGGTTATCTCTACACATTTTTCATAGGAATTATAGACAGCAGTGATTTGTTACGATGTTTTGTATCTGAATACGTCTAATGCAAACTACAATGGGATCGATGATGAAAAAGGAGTATGAGTGTATATGCCATATTTTAGGAGTTCCTCCTCTTTCATCAGCACCTATTAACCATCCACGAACTCATTGCTTAAATAGCCACTAAATATAGCAGTGTGATATTATTGGATATACCAGTTTTACATATTAAACATATTACTGGCAGCTGGTAAGTACATATTAATGACTTGTAGGAACACCATATTTTTTATGCAACCGTAATATACTACAAAGTATATTACACACACACACACGCATATATATATATA
>NC_068982.1:31483683-31487058 GCF_001194135.2 Octopus bimaculoides
ATATATATATATATATATATATATATATATATATATATAATAACGAAACTGTATGATATTTGGTTTCATAGTAGTTCGAAACCAAATTAGATGCATCTTAACATTTCGCCGGGAAGGAAAGCTTGACTACACTTGCCTTTTCTAATGTTGATTACATTTGTTAACTCACTCTATTTGCTTACAAGTTGGGAACATGACACAATAATTGATATGAGTAGATAAGGTCATTTTGATCACCATGTAGATACTTCGCAATTGCGCTTATTTCATCTTTTGCACAAAAAAACAATAATAAGTTGCAGCTCCTTAATCTTCAAATTCGGTCTCTTTATAACAAGCTTCAAATTTAAGACATATGAGAGCTATAATTTACTGATTTAGATTGTCTTGTTGTATAACTCAAATATCAGATAAGTAGTGTTACTTTCATAGCATAAAGTTTATTGAAACGTTCCTCATATTTGAAAGGATGAAAGGTTATCCTTTCATTCATATGTTGATGTACTAACTGTTTGTCAAGTTTTTCAAAGCTTTCATGTAAACAGAGAATATATAAAATTTGTAATTTGTGGCGTTTTGATCTAGAATAAATTATATTTTAAGAAATATTATAGGTTACATTATACTTTCAATACAATCTGTAAATTTGTTTAAACATACTTTTGCTTTTATTTTTCTATGAGAAAATCGAAGCTTTAATTATATTTGCTTTTATCACAGCATTTCGCATAATATTTCTATATTCTCTATTAAAGTTGCGCCTTCTGCTTAAATCTAATATTAAAATAATTTATTAAATGTTTTAAATGTAAGGTAAGAATGTTTTAATATTTTTATTTTATGATATTGCGTTAAAATATATTTAAAATAAATGATAAATCATCCCTAATAAACAGAAGTAAATTTCCTCCCGTTGGTTACAAACCATTTTCACATAATTTAGAAATACCTTTTGAAAAATTGCAGACTTTTTGTAAAAGAACAGTATGAAATATTTTTAACTTTATTTGAGAACTATAAATATTTAGAGACAGATAAATTATAACACGTTTTAGTACTAAGATCTATTATCAGCGTTGTATTTTAATTCCTTTGTTTTAGAATAAGCTAAAGATACGAATAAAATTAATAATTACTTTATCACAGATACACAGCTTGTTTTCATTTAGTGCGAGGGAAATTGTAATTGAAACCGAATGCAATTTGAATTTAATTTTGTTTCTGTTGACTCGATGAAGGTAAAAATAAAGATAGACTAGAAAATATCTGAACTAAATTAGCAATCATACTTGTAAGACTTTGTAGGATTCTTCCAGGGTGTTCAAAGGTTCTCGTAAGTGGATTTCATAAATACGAGCAGTAGACAATGAACATATGAAGGAAAATAAAATGGGTCGATTGAATAATTCAGGTCCAAGACAAACCTTATATTGTTTGAGACGAATTGGATACTTTTATGATCAATAATATGTATCTAATAGTGATCAAATAAAACGCATATCTCGTAGTCATCAATATCCGATAGTGGGTTCTCAGTTCTATACTGCATGAAACTCATGCAATACTATAAACATTCATACCGCAATGAACACAACATGTGAGTTAGGAATTTAGATATCAGTGAACAATACAGAATTTTGTTTTATAAAAACACTTAGCACGGATCAAAAAGTATGTAAGTTATCAGTTAGGGTGGGAAGTGCTATTATTTCAACTTTGATTCGTATTTTCAAAAAAGAGATAACACTCTTAACTGGATAACTTAGAAATAAACCACAGGAATATATGAGGTTTGTTTGTTTTTCGAGGCATAATTATGCAATGCCTAGGGAAATAACAATAAATCTACCAAATCACACAGCATTTTACAGAAAAGAAGAATATTTAATATCAGCTAGATTTCAAAACCAGTATAAAAGGAGTAAAGGACATGAATTTTAGTTATAATTAAGACTTGCTCTATGTTAGATTCCAGTAACTGAATCCTAAATATGTGATGCTGATAAATGTGGACGCATACATTAATTTCGTCCTTAAAAACCGTAGCAATAATTAAGTTAATAGCAACAGTGATTAAGCAAGTAAAATAGGCAGACACATAATTTATGCAGAAACATCCGCACAAGTCCGTGATAGCAGAAGAAAATGATGCAATATTTAAAACCTACATATCTCTAGTAAAATTTAGAAATCGCAACGCTGATTTTAGCACTTTTCCTACATTTTTCCCCCAACGTCGATCATTCGAATAGATTCCGACAGTGCAATATAAACCAGTTGGTTTATATTTTGAAACGTATTAACTGAGGAAAGTCTTGCGTAAGGGATATATTTCCTATTACATAATATGTAATGATCTGATACGTACGCTTTAGAAGATTTCAAAACATTATTATTTGGTTATGCATATGTGTGTGTGAGTGTATGTGTGTGCTATGCGTGTGTGTGTGTGAGTATGTGTGTGTGAGTGTATGTGTGTGTGCGTGTGTGTGTGTGTGTGTGGTTTATACATACATATATAAAATGCAACCTACTATTAACTGAATTGTATTTAGGTTCTTGTGAGTTCGATTCTCTTAAAACGTTGCCCTGGCAGATTTTACACTCTCACTGAGAAGAATATATCTAAATGATATATCAGCAAACAGAAATGATGGTGATAAGTATATAGTTAATCATTTAGACCTTAAATTGATGTATAATAATAATAGTAGCGTTTTAACTAAAGTTTATAAGGTCGATATCTTAAATTCCCAATTTGTTTCCAGGCTATTTACATTAAGTAGATCTGTGATGAAATACAGTATAATTTATTTTACGGTCAAATTACTTGATACGACAATAATTTAGACAATGATAGTTTATTTATCCGATAAAAATTGCATAATTCATGGTACATGATGTTAAAAAATTTAATCAATTGATGATATTAATTAGACATTTTTGTTGTAACCACATATCGTTATATTTAATGATACACAAAATTGCGTATAACTTCGTGTGTTGTATTTTCTTTTGTAGTAATTAGTAATATTTAGCTGTTGAACAAGTTTCACTTTCTTCATATTGATCTGTTAGTAGTGTAAGTATATTGCTGGATTTGGATTGTTTATCTCAAGTGTGTTTGTGGTCACAGGTTTTGGGGTGGACAGATGAAAGGTTACTAGTTCTCTCTTCTTCTCTGTGTGTCTCTCTCTCTGTCTTTATCACCCCCACTCTCTCTCTCTCTCTGTCTTTATCACCCCCTCTCTCTCTCTCTTTCTCTATCTCTCTCTCTTTCTCTATCTCTCTCTCTCTCTCTTTCTCTCTGTCTGTCTGTCTGTCTGTCTGTCTGTCTGTCTCTCTCTCTCTCTCTCTCTCTCTCTCTCTCTCTCT
>NC_068982.1:31487286-31488009 GCF_001194135.2 Octopus bimaculoides
TATATATATATATATATATATATATCTCAGTGTATATCTATTTGCTCTACGCTGACGATTCATTACTCTTTTTGCATCTACATGTATGTGTGTATGTGGTTATACCAACTACATCGGTGTATCTTTTTTGAAGGGTATGGAAATGTAAGAATACATGGAAGTCTTTTACACTTTGCAGTTATAAAAATATTCGTAAAGACATTTTTCGAACACTCAAATACCACTAGCATGAACCACATTTGATCCTCTAAAATTTAGTTTTGGATTCTAAATCAAAATATATCGTCATACACAAATTGCTCTGTGCTCAGTATTTTGTAATTACGTTCCCAACTTTCAGATATAATTGTGGGTACATAGGACATACATCTAACGTGATGTTTTCCCTTCTTCTGTCACAAGAAATGTAAAGAATGATAATCACAGTTCTAGATTGGAGCATATCCCTAGCTTCTCTAATATTTTCTATGAGAGATGGTCTACGTAAACACAGTTAATATAAATGTTATTGTGGCAATGTTACACCTTTTATTACTGCTGTCATTATTACTGCACATCTAGCTGCATTACTACTGTCACTATTCTTGTTGCTATCATTATGCTACGCGTCTATTATTAACATATATATCTGTGCATGCATAGAAATATGCATCTTTACATATATACAAATATCTAAGCATATATACATATATATATATATATATATATATATATATATATATA
>NC_068982.1:31488142-31493107 GCF_001194135.2 Octopus bimaculoides
TATATATGTATCATATGCACATACAATAGATACTTACAAACATGCATATATAAACATGCTTATACGCGGGTACATTTAAGCTGTCATACTTCATCCATCAACTGATGCGCTATCTTCATCGATTTTAGGAGCTACTGAAATGAAAGTTATGATGTTTGCGCTCTTCAACGATGCATTAGTAACGGAAAGTATGCGAAGCCCTACAAGCAAGTATGTTTTAAAACCGCTTCCGACTTAGGAAGAATCGTCTTCTACTTTCTTTTAATGATTTTTTTTTTTTTTGCTTTGTTTTCGATTTCTGTTTACTGCATTTTCTCCTTTCAGACATATATATATACATGTCTGTGTGTGCTCGTGTGTGTATGTTTATGTGTGATGGTCTTCGTCTGGGTGTAGCGGGAGATTGATAATTGGATAGATATGTTCAGCATGTAACGATATATTATTAGAAAATACTTAAGAAATATATTGAAAATTTCGTCATAGATAATTGAAATATTGGCTCATGAACCAAAGTTTATTTGCGAGTGAAGTATCTAATTAAATAATTGCGTAATTATTCTGATGCGTCTTGTTTCTTTTTCTTTCATTCTTGCTACTTGCATTTTGTCGCCTGTCAAATTTTGTTTCTTTTTGTGTGCTATGCATATAGTTCTAGGCACGACATTATGTTTTTAACAATAAAATAAGCTAACAGTTCCTACAAAACTTTGAATACGCTATTTTATCTCCTGAATTCGTTCTCAACGAACAACTTTATTCCTGGTTTGGCAAACGAAATATAAATAATAATTGACTTGAAATACCTGAATATCTTTTTTATATAATGGGAAAAGAGCAAATGAATGACTAAAACAAAATTGTTGATTGAAAGTTGGTTTTCCATTTTGTCTTTATTCTCTTACACTTCATACTTTCAATGAATTACTGATTTAAGATATTCCGCATTTAAGACCTTGTGATGCAGTATCCGACAAATCACAAGTGAAACGGAAAGATTTTGTATAAGCGTCGGTGAGACTGATGCATTGCTTCAGCATCGAATTCTGTCATTAATTGTATTTTGTTATGGATAAGCCGATTTCCCTTTTAGTTACTCGTCAAAATGATTCTCAAAAAGTGTAATTTTATTCAACCTGTTCTTTCTTACTTTCTCTTTTAATATGCAGATACATTACTTGATAGCCAATAATTTCAAGAAGAATACAAAACCAAAATATAGCAAAACAATTTTAAAAGAACAACTTTGATTTTTAGTTGCAACATATGCGTTAGAAAATTATTTATTACTTTCTTGTTATTTAGACACCGAAGCACGCACACACGCATGAATAGATCTTTATAAATCTTCCCATTCTACTTGCATTCCTTTATCATTTAAATCAGTTTTCCAGGAGTGTATTGATTTGAAAATATCTGCATAGTCCCAACAGTGGCTAAAAGCTCACTAAACCATTTATTCATATTAGCATATGCGTTTTTAATGCACATATCCCACCTATACATTTGGACTTAGCATTACAACATATTTCAGTATCAAATCGTTTTTCTCTCTTTTGATATCTCTTGGTATGTCCTAAAACAGGAAAATATGTGTATTTCTAGATACTACATCCTCCCGTTTATGACACCAGATTTTTTTTTAAATTTGTAAATGCTTTCCTCAATACTGCTATTTATATGAAGATAAAACAAGCAGTATCTACCATAAATTCAAACCGTTTTAATCTATCCATACTCATCATTCTAGGAATCTCTTTATGTATTAGCTTCCTCAGCTAGCGTCTTACATACACAGCCCGTTTCTGAACACAATGATATTCCAATTTCCATAAAAATTAAAATTAACATGTTGCAACAAACAATACATGGCTTCCACTTTAATAGTATCTATAGATTTCTTGCACTCATAACTTTTGCCTCACTACTCATCTTATGCATGTTTCGTATTCCTTTTATTTGCACAGTGAGAGATGGCATGCGTAACAGTTCCATGACATTCCTTCACTGCATTCATACCATTTTCTAAACATTCCCTGCTTTTCAGTACAACGGTTTGTGCACGTGGTGTTCTCTGGTTCCTTCTAACTGTTATTGTAATGTGCTCTTTAAAATGATGTAGTCAACACTTCGCTAAACTTACATTCATTTCTTGGAAGCAAAAGAAGGAAAGGTAACATGACCTGCAGTTGGATTTGAACACAGAATCAAAGAGCGTAACAATTAGTACAACTCGTTTTTCTGATGCCCTAACGAATATGTCAAAAGAAGAACAAATTTATACAGAAGCTATTCGAATTTCAATAGAATCTCATCTAGATTTCATATGTCTTCTTAGAGACAGAATTTATCAACAGCTTCAGGTCAGTTATCTAAGCAATTCATACCTCTATTGCAAACTATTTCTAGGCTTTCTCAGGTTCGGTTGTTATACAAAACATTTTCCAAGAAGAGTGAGATCATTGACGTATACGTGTTCCCAGAAGATAGATTCTTTCTATTACATTCATACTCAATGCTTACCAATATCAAATGGTAATATTACCATGCTACTTTCTTTTTTTATTGTCTCGTACATCAATACTTCACGTGTATTTCTTTCTATTGCAGGGAGATACAGGTTTGCAATTTGAAGTAGTTTATGCTTCTTAAAAAACATAAACAATTTCATACACTCCAGAAGAAAGAAAAAAAAACATAATGAAATAAAATATATGAACAAAAATACCAATAGCATTTAGAATTTCATAGCCAGAAGCATTACTGGAGTTGCTTAAAGAATACTTTAAGCAAACATTTAATGTGAATTGAGTGTGATTTGACTGCTATGTCTAACATTTAAACAACTCTCAAATCACACTTCCCTCTTAAGATAAATACACTTTGAATAATGTGGTTCTAAAATTAAAAAGAATAAATAACACATGTAAAAATAACAGTAAGACCAATAACGTCATTAGCCCGAACCACATCAAGATTGCACGTGCGCTGCCTGTCCTAAAAGACATAGTTGCTCAATGACTCTAAAATCATATTTTACTCTCGCAAGGAAGGAAAACAATAAATAACACATTAGTTATTATATACCTGAAAACAGCGTGATCCGATCTTGGTTGAAAATCATTTGAGTAAAGATATGCACAGTTAGATATGGCCTGAGGCTACACAACGGTGACAGCAAGAGAATAAAACTGTAATGAAATGTACGCTTTTTACCACTGATATGTTCTGAGGGACAAAAGCTAATACAATTTGACAGTGGCTATCGCTATAAATATTTGTTTTGAATTAAGTAACGTATCACCTCAATCATTAAATGACTGTAGGTAGTACTGTGTATTGTTCTTCTCCTTAGAAGCACACTCAGGCATGTATACACACACACACACACACACACACACACACACACACACACACACACACACACACACACACACACACACACACACACACACACACACACACACAAACACATCTATATATATATATAGTGCCGCATTTAGTCATCCTAAGTTTTAAGCAACTACAACCGTCTTTAACAACAACGAAAGAAGCTCATTCAAATGAAAGATTCGATTGACATGAGAAGTGCATACTTACTAGGACCAAACAGAAGAGACCGCTATCTTATCTATTACATCTTCAATGATCTCCCAAAGTAAAATCTACGGAAATAAATATATTATTATAGCAACATCTTCAAAGCTATCCACTTTACACTATTTCAGGTGGGGGGGATTGCATAATCAGAAATAGCTATACCGTTACTATGCGAAAAAGGTTTTCTGAACTATAGAATAGAAGTACAATGGTGAGACATGAATATTGTTTACGAAAGATTTTCAGATGCTGGTGTGCAAGTTAAATAGGGTACACTGAGGTGTTAATTAACAACGACACCACGAGCAGAGGAATATCAAATTGTTATGCCCGAATCGTATCTTGATCACCCAATGTTGTTGTGGATAGGTTGTCATATTTACCAACTTACGACTCTCAAAGACTCATGCATTGACAAGTGGCATTGCATTTACGTGGTTTTATTGTGTTAATATCATTCAAAGGAACACACCGGGTAGTCCGCGGCCAATATACGCATAGAGAAATTGATCATTGATCAATTGTCTTTCATGAGAACCTTTTTTTCGGCCAGCAAACAGCTGGCAACTGGCATACAATAAAAGACTGGGTGCAAGAGCAAAAGCGGCTCAGCCAGATATTCACACGCATTTCTTATAAACTATGCTACGACGTTCGATGTAAAACATATGACTTACATATTTACATAATACTCTTAAAGACAGATGTCTTTAAATGTTGAATAGTGGTTCTCTTATGATATGTAATTTTCTATCAAATTATCTAGTCTCCATAGGTCTACTCAGTCACACAAATTGGTACGAAATAACCTCATGTTTCAAGTCTTCTCAGTACAGCATATCAACAAATCCTTCTAGGCTTTCGAATTATTGCTTATTAAATAACCTTCAAGTCTGCACTGTGCACCACTTTAACTTCTCACTTGGAGTGGTTTCTGATAAGGTGCATCATCATCTTTTAAAATCTTTTATGGCCCACCAGCAGAATGGGACACTAACGTTTCCAAGGATCTTGCAAATCTGTCTCTCATTTCTCAACATGCACTTCTCAACTTCCGCATTCATACATTATCGGTTGACATGTGCATACTTATAATAAAGCTTGTGCTTCAGTTCATAAAAATAGTATGTATGATGGCTGTCCGCGAAATATTCATCAAGCCAATTCTTCGCAGATATTCTGTGGCCGGAAGAATTTTGTATAGTACACATGCCTATGGAAGAGAAGAATGATATCCAATGACTAGATTTGTTATGTATATGCATGTATATGTATGTACTCATATACGGGCATACACTCAGCCCCTACACACACACACACACACACACACACACACACACATACACACACACACACATATATATA
>NC_068982.1:31493948-31495101 GCF_001194135.2 Octopus bimaculoides
GCGAATAAACTTTCGATTAATTTTGTAAATGTTGTAAGATGAGGAAACACGCAAAAACATTCGTCATATAATTGAACTTGTATATATTTGTATATGATGCTATAGTTGGTATAGAATACGAGATTTGAAAATGGATGAAAGAAACCAATAAGAAAACAAGGCGGCGAGCTGGCAGAAACGTTAGCACGCTGGACGAAATGCTTAGCGGTATTTCGTCTGCCGTTACGTTCTGAGTTCAAATTCCGCCGAGGTCGACTTTGCCTTTCATCCTTTCGGGGGTCGATAAATTAAGTACCACTTACGCATTGGGATCGATGTAATCGACTTAATCTCTTTGTCTGTTCTTGTTTGTCCCCTCTATGTTTAGCCCCTTGTGGGCAATAAAGAAATAAGAAACCAATAAGAAAGCAAGATAACTGATGCTGTGTCGAAATCCCATAAAATAGTTACATTTATAGCATAAAACAAACCGGCAGAAGTAATTTTTGATATTATTTGGAATATCTGTTGTCTTATTTGAAAAACCCTTTATTTTCTTCCAAATAAGAAATTCCCAAAATTGTGGAGAAGAAAGCATTTTAGTTACATTTCTTAGCAGGTAATTATTTTATTAACGTCAGAAGAATGAACTGAAAAACGTTGCGCGTTACATCATTTGAATGCAGTAAGCTAAAGGAGATACCACAGTACCACAAGGCATTTAATTCGTAGACCTATAGGTCATAACGTCAATCAACCTCCTCTACCTGGTCGTCATCCTTCTACTCCATATCAAGATGATGATGATTACGACGACAACGACGATGGTGGCGATGATGATGGCGTTCATGGTGATATCAAAAATAATAAGAACAGCAACAACAACAACATCAATAATAATAATAATAATAATAATAATAATAATAATAATAATAATAAGGTGCACACATCCTACGCAAAACACTTTCAATACAGTAACCATAAGAGCATCACACCAAACCACAGCACATACGCAAGGCACACAGAGCTGCGCTCGGTAGTGAAGTGAAAGCACGTTATAAAAATAAAACTACTGAATAATAATAATAATAATAATAATAATAATAATAATAATAATAATAATAATAATAATAATGATAATAATGATAATAATAATAATAATAATAATAATAAT
>NC_068982.1:31495584-31499640 GCF_001194135.2 Octopus bimaculoides
AGCCTTCTTAATGAGCCCCAGATTCTGACAATCAGAAAAGGTCACCGTAATGGTAAAGATCTCAAAGAGAATAACGTAGGTGAAGATCAGCGCATGCGTGGCTAAGGTGAAGTTGTAGTGGAAGAGAGGCCGGCCAATCAATATAATATAGAAAACCAAGGGCCGCGTACCCGAGTGATGAACCAGACTCGACAAGAAAAATCAGCTACTGGTTCAAATCTTCCCGAAACACAGGAGCTGGAAGTACCCCACAACCGAAATCTTCCAACAAGATGGCCATCCATGCTCGTCATCAAATAACCAAAAGAAAAAGAATGAAAAATGTTCTAGGGGAAAAAATAAAGAAGTTCTTAAGGCCTTCTATCATGCCATGTATTTCCACACAAATAAATCTAATGCTGTACAAACCTACTTAAGCTGGAAACAGAAGCACCTTGAAGTAAGACCCTACATAGACATTAAATTTAAGAAATTAAAGAAAAAATATATGAAAACTATACTTGTTATCGATACCACCATACAATCTATCAAACGAAAGGTATGTGCTAAGGCTGCCCGCATAGTAATCTCTCGAAATTGCACGATGATGTACAATACGGCTATAAAATGTTTGATAAAAATATAAATCATCTCTCTTTGCAAAAAATGACCAACTACAGGATTTACTAGCGATTGTTAGACAATTCAGTGATGACATCAGGATGCAATTTGACCTCGATAAATGTGCAAAACCTACGTTTATCAAAGGGAAAATGACAGAGACACCTAGCGCTAATCTTGAAAAGCAGAATGTCATAAAGGAGTTAGAACTATCGGAGAGCTACAAATACATAGGAGTATTTGAAGGTGATGGAATCAAACATTCAATGATGACGGAAAGGATCCGAAGAGGATGTTATCACAGGGTAATGGCAATACTCAAGGCAGAGCTGAATGCAAGAAACAGGAGCGAAGTGATCAATACTTTAGCCATACCGGACGTGACTTACAGTTTCAATATCATTAACTGAAATATGTAATCTTGACTGAAAAATAAGAAAATTGTTGACAAGTCATATAATGCATCACCCTAAGACAGATATAGAACGACTTTACCTGCAAAGAAAATAGGATGGCCGTTGACTTTTGCAAATAGAATTAACAATGAAGATTGCCACAATTGGCCTAAACACCTTACCTGAAAAACTCTGATGACTGGAGGTTAAAACGTGTCTTAAAACCTGAAAACAACAACGTATCATACTCAGTAACAAAACAGACAAAGAAATATCTAAGTGAATTCCAAAGAAAACAATATCCAGAATTAGCCGTACTGGAAAAAAGCATAGAAAAAGTTAAGCGTATGAATACCTGTACTACAACTGCTACCTTAGATATTCTTACTGATAAATGGCAATAAAGACCTCTCAATGCAAACACCCAAAGAGAGCTAATAGTGCCGATGTTGACAAAGCATTACCCGTCAATGGTTACAAATACCTATGGGTATTTGAAGGGGACGGAATCAAGCGTTCAGTGATGAGGGAAAGGATCAGAAGAGAATGTTATCGCAGGATAAGGGCAATACTCAAGACAAAGGTGAATGCAAGAAACAGGATCAAAATAATCAATACTTTAGCCATACCGGTCGTGACTTACAGTTTCAAAATCATTAAGCAGCACAATATATTCACTGGGTAATTGGCAAAAACCTGGGCCTGCCCCATGATAAAAACTGGTGGGAACCGAAACCACCTCCAGTGCTTGTAAATGATCACATCTCAATCCTCTGGAACTTCAACATTCAAACTGGCAGAAAGATAGATGCAAATAGGCCAGACATTATACCGAAAGACGTCAGACAAAAATCATGCCTCCTCATTGATATGACTGTCCCAATCGATATAAACGTATCTGTCAAGAACTACCAAAAACTGAGCAAGTATAAAGATCTTAAAATAGAAATTAGCAAAATGTGTAACCTCAAGACTAAAACAATACCTGTTGTCATAGGCGTCTTAGGAAAGATAGCAGAGGGGGCTGATTGCTAGCTAGCTCAGATACCCGGAAACCCCAATATCGCATAAATTGAAAAGATAGTGCAGATGGGAACTGCCCATATACTATATAAACTGCTGTCTATGTAGTCTCAAATATTAAAAGAAACTTATAATTTTCTTATGATTTCCTAAACATTCTCTAGAACAATATTATGTGCAAAACCAAATATATGACACCCTAGGCATAATACCAATATGAACCTCTAACTTGCTCTCTCTTGATGTCTCTGGGTGAGACTTGGAGTTAACTTGTACAAATAAAATGCAAAAGTCAAACATATAATAATGATAATAATAATAATAATAATAATAATAATAATAATAATAATAATAATAATGTAGGCTACAGAGAGACACGACGTGGTATGATGACAAACCGCAGAGAGCGGTGGAGTCGGAAACTAAAAACTTCCTCTGGGATTTCCCGATTCAAAGAGATCAGGTCTTAAAGCATAACAGACCGGACCTAGTGGTAGTGGACAGGGTGCACCACATATGCTATATAGTCAAGAAAGAAGGCGAAAAGATAGATAGATACAACGCTGAAATAGCTCGGCTATGGAAAATGAAGAAGGTGAAGATAGTGCCAATTATTGTTGTGTCCTTGGGAACAGTATTAGAAGGCATCAAGAGGAATATAAAAGGAAGTAGAATACAGTGCCCAGTAGAACTGTTACAAAAGGCTTGCCACCATGGCGCGGCCAGAATAATCAGGAAAGTATTAGATAGTTGAAAAGAACGAACAGTATGGTACCGTAGGCTGAAGTTAGTAAGCCCGCTACGCATGCAAGACTCCGGGAGCTCCAACAAAACCTGTGGTAAAGAGACATGATAACAATAATAATATGCAGAATAGTAAGTTGACAAGATGATAAATTACGGGAAAATGGGAGTTAAAACGATAGGAAAAGTGATGGATAGAGTTAAAAGGGAAGAGTATAGAAGAATAGAGATGTGAAGGATGAAGCTGATATTTAACTGGCATACAACATCGATTTTTGTCACATGATCTGAGTTATACTTTAACCCAATCTACTCTCTCTCATATAAAAGATTTATAGAAGTCAGATCAGTGTGAATAACAGATTGCTATAGGAGAAAAATGCTAACCACTCCCATTAGCTATCATGTTGCACAGCTATAGTGTTCTTCATTATAAAATAACTCATGCAAATCTAGCCATGCTCATGACATTGATGGAGATATTAGAATTTATTTGACTCTATTATACAATTTGGAATATGATAACGCTCGATTATAGCACATGACACAAAGGAATAGAAGTTAGTGTTAGCCTATTAAATAATCAACAATTTTCTGCACTGAAGATAATGTTTGAATAAATGCAGGAATTGATGGAGTTTTCAGTTTCATTGTTTATTTATTTATTTAATTATTTTATCTACCTCCAAAACAACTGAATTCTATTCTTAATTTAAAATCTTTTATTGATGAGAAATTATATACCTGTTAACATGATATAATGGAATTTAATACTCGAATATATCTTGTTTTATGTTTTAAAATGATTTATTAGAAGCTACTTTTAACTAACTTATGAAGTCCACTTAACTTCATAAATTTCTGTCAATGCTTTAACAGCTATATCAATTAATTTTAGTAATTTGATAATTGTTAATATAACACAAGTTTTATTTTTAATTTCTGATCCGCTAATTGCTCACTTAATGAACCTGATTTCTTATGGAAACTGATGGGATTTTTCATTCAAAATTCAAAATCCACATAGCAATATAACTATAAATTTCTGTATCTATTCATTCGAATGATATTTAAAATTACATGTGTATATATAATTGTCTGAACGTATGCTTACTAGCATACATACTAATATACATACATAAACATGAGCATACATGTATAGCCAAACTCACATGTATATATATATATATATATATATATATATATGTGTGTGTGTGTGTGTGTGTGTGTGTGTGTGTGTGTGTGCGTGTGTATACGTATGTGTGTATATACATATATATATATATATATATAT
>NC_068982.1:31501124-31504053 GCF_001194135.2 Octopus bimaculoides
GGCTCCGTAAAAGTGAACTACTATGTATAGGACTGAAATCAATAGAAAAATCATTTAGGCTCCGTAAAAGTGAACTACTATGTATAGAAGAGATAGACTATGATGGACAATTGTCAACATGTAATGAAAACATCATTACAAATAAGTGATTTGTATGTGGTGTTGCACAAAACAAATATATATCTTCAACATAATCTTTGCAAAGAATGACTCGAAGATGGGCAATGGCTATATTTTACAACATGATTAATGTAAGTGTTTTGAATGCTTTCACTGTTGTTAAATAGCTTCACTTGCAATGTTTCAAGGATAAACGAAAACAGTACGTAATTCAGTTAGGACCGGAATTTGCTGGAATTAATGTTAAACAAGAACATTACAAACAATCTTCTAGTTCTGATAACATTTCTCAACCAAACAAGAAAAGATGTTCTTCAACCTCATTTGAGACTCTTCTGCCAAAGGGAAAAAAAGGAAGATGTTCTTTGTGTGGCCTCCCATAAAGGCAGAAAGACTTATACTACATGGAAGAATTGCAATATCCATGTTTGCCAAAAATACTGGGCCCACTGAACCAAATTGGTAATTAGTGACATACATTTTCTCTGGCAGATCAAGGGTTAATGTAGATAATCTTTCATTATATTTCAAACGTATTTTTCGGAGTGCTTCTTTTTTATCACAACAATTGAATGAAACTCGAGAAAAGGAACTCATTCTCTGAATTTTTTGTGTCTTTCATGCGATTCATCTATGAAAACTCCCCATCTAAGGGCCCGCTTCGTACACGATATCTTATATCAGTAGCTTTCTTTCAAATCACACAGTCCTTATTTTCTATGATAGGATTACTGCTGATTCTTATTCTGACAATATTGGAGTGTCCCAAAAGTAGATATTTCTTTCATATACTTCTTTTCTAAACATTAAAGATTCACATACCATCATCTTCATTTACAAGCTCTTTCATTTGTTAGCGATTTTCTGAAATTTAGCATTATCCAAATACAACGGGTAAAAATGCTTACGCAAAACCTGCACAACCAGCCTGAAGGTTAACCTCGGATAGATCCCTCAGTGAAGTCTTACGAATCTTGCCCCTTCAGCAGCAGAAAGAAAGATAGCTGTGCATATATATAAAACATTAACACAACCCCCACCTCTTCTACTAAACTTCTACAAAGTTCCAGTGGGGTCTGCAAAGAGGCAATGTTTCTGATCAAAGTACATCCAACGATAGATCAGCAAGAAGATAATCACAGGCACATCCCGTTTTTATCCCACAAAATTTCTACTCTTTCTACCTTTTTATTTCTACTACTGGTATCTGTTCCTCAGAGCAGGTTGGTTCTCGCCATCATTGATCAAGCCCTCAAGCACTCCAGACTCATTCACCTCGTCTGGTTATGCTATAATCACAAGTCGTGACCCTGCGCTAACCATTTGACCTCCTTTTTACAGAACAGCAACCACCAGAAATTCGTTCCTTGCTCTTGTTTTCACACAGCCGTAGACTTACAAATGCTCAAGATGACCTGATACGACATCAATCTCATTCATCTTAGAGAGCCTGAGATGACCAGTAGAAAATTACTCTGCCTTCACATCAAATCTACAAAAAAGAGAGTAAACAATCCTCTGTCTTCACCTCTCCATCATCATCATCATCGTCGTCGTCGTCATCATCATCATCATCATCATCATCATCATCATCATCATCATCATCATCTTCATCATCCCAGTCATCATTATTGCTATCATTGTAATTAGTTTGTCACTTAATTTATTTGTTGTAGAATTATCTATTTGTAAATATTGTTGTTTGCTTAAACTGTTGTCGTCATTATATTTGGGTTTTTTTTTGCTTTTTTTTCATTTTTTGTTGGTGTTCCTGTTGTTCAAAAATATGATATGTTGATACATAGATTTGTTGTGCGTGTGTTTTTTCATGTTTCCTATTTCAACTTTGACAATAAGTTTTCATATACATTTTTACATTTATGCAAAGTTTATTTCTTCCTTGAATACATACCTTTCTTTCAATAACAAACGATGACAGATTTGGCATTTCTATGCTGTTAATATTGATGTTATGGTTTATGTCATAATTTCACATGATGTTTTTGTTTTTTTGCTTTGAATGATTGTATCCAGTTTTCTTTATTACTATACTTGACATTGGTTGTCACTGATTTTCCTGTGAATGATACTCTTCTCACTATTTCTTTTTTCGGTAAAAATGCTGCATAAGTAGCTATGACATTTCTGAAAAGATGTTAAATGTTTGTAGATTTTTTTGCCTTGCATTATTTATAATTTAATCCGATTCGTTTCTCAGATTTCTACTGAAAAATTTCAGCTTTTCTTAAATTTCATATTAAGAATTTATAAGTAAAATGCAATAAAAGAGACAATAAAATGAAGGAAGCAAATCATTTTTGTTTAGAAACTACCACGTGTTTTATTTAGCATAATACACGCAAAACCGACTCACAAATACACACACATGGACACATACACGCACATACACATATACATACACACTCATACACAAACACACACATATATATATGCATATGTATATGTGTGTGTGTGTGTATTTGTCTGTGTGTTTGCATAGTTTGCATGTTTCTAGACTTATGAATTGTTCATAGGGACAAATGTTCAGACGTAATTTCATAGTAAGCGAAAAGAGAGTACTAATTGACATGAAAAAATCATTAGTCCTTGAGAAAAGATTTTGCGGACTCTAATATTTATTCCTAAAAGGTTACTTATACAGAATGACTATGTCAGAGTGCATTTTTGATATTGATTAATAAACGGTATTTATGATTTCATTTACGATGTATTTTGTAAGTGTGTGTATGTGTTACATCCATGTGTACACTCTCGTATATGTACATATATATATATATATATATATATA
>NC_068982.1:31504499-31514237 GCF_001194135.2 Octopus bimaculoides
ATATATACATAGATACACACACACAAACATATACATATATTCCGGTTTTCTCGAGGTTTTGTGGATGTGAATCACTATGTAACTTACCGGAAGCCTAGGATCACAGTAGAGAAAAAATATTAAGTATATTTTCGAAGGAAAATGTGAAAACTTATTGCTAAGCCTTGCAGAGACAATATACCCCATCGAGTCTTATGAAAACGTATGCCTGCTCCTGTCATGCTTAACTTTAATGTATTGTATGTATTTATTGTGATATTTTAGAAGTAATAGAGGGCATGAAGAGAACAATTTCTCTTTAAGAGGTCATAAGGCGGCAAAATGGCAGAAACGATAGCGGAATTTCGTCCGTCTTTACGCTGTGAGTTCAAATTCGGCCGTGGTCGACTTTGCCTTTCATCTTTTCGGGAATGATAAAAATAAGTTCCAGTTGAGCATTAAGGTCGATGTAATCGACTTACCCACTTGGATGCACACACATCAAAATTGTTGGCCCTGTGCCAAAATTTCAAATCAATATTTTAAAGGCTTTCCACTTGGTAATTAGTGGACGGCAACTGCACGCGATTGATTGGTTTTTGTGTCGATAGGTTTTGCAAATTGTCTCAATGTATGTAATTGCTTGAGGAAATATTTCTTAGATTCAGTAGGTTTTGTATTAATTTCAGATTTTGGAACAAGGCCAGCAATTTTGCTGGAGGGGAGATGAGATGATCAAATGAACCCCAGTGTTCGACTTCAACTTATTTTATCGACTGAGAAAGGCTGCAAAGCAAAGCAAACCTCGGTGGAGTTTGGACTCAGTACCTAAATGCAGACTAAACGTTGCTAAGCATTTTGCCGGTGTGATAACGATCATCCCAACTAGCCGTCATATTACTACTTTGTAGAGTTTTCACTATCAATGATTTGAGACACTTTATTAGTTTTACAACGTTTTATGAATGGTGTAACATTGAAAGATGTTACATAAATATTTAGTTCTTAAATCTTGTCAGTCATTGTTTAATAAAATATATATCCAATTTAGTATGCTCACGACGTATATGTGCAAGAGTTATAGATTAAAGTAGGCGAAAGAAAGACTACTGAAAAAACTAAAAATGCTCCAACAAAGACAAAAGCAGCTAAAAAAAAGTAATAATAATGTCCTAGCCAAAGCAAAAGAAATAACGATACTTGAATTACAGAGAAAATATCACAAACAACCAGGAAGGCACAAACCAAACACATATTCCATTTGTAGGAACAATCCCACCATGCACAATATCCTATATTTCCTAAATCTGCTTTCCAATTGTAAATCAGATATCAAACCTAAGTAGAAATTTTAAAGTTCACAAAATGTTAATAATCGCAGACACTTGGCGCGATGGTTGGTTAGAAGTTTGCATTCAACCACATGTGAACCGTTTCAACCCCACTCTGTGACATCCACGGTAAGTGCCATCGACTATGAACCCGATCTGACCAAAGCCTTGGGTGCAGATTCATTTCTTTTTTATTTCCCCCCATACATTATATTTATCTGTAGAAACGTAAAGTAAATACATTTTTTTCGTTTTACAATTTAAAATAAAACTGTCAATAATTACAATCAGAATGATTAGTATTTCTAATGAAAATGGTTGGAATAATCTGTATATAAAATCTCCATCACCTCAAGGCTAAGAAAAAAGGATGCGTAGTCAGGGCTAAGCAACGTGCAATGGGACGGGAAGGAATCAAACCGCGGGATGGGCCCGTGTGATAGAGACCTAACGCGGAAACAATGGCACTATAAGGTCTTTGACAAATAATCAATGGAACTTGGTAAACGAACCCGAAATGTGTAAGGCCTTTCAGGAGAAATTCGCTCTGCTTTTCGGGATCCGCAGCGGGCCGGAATGTAGGAGGGACCTGACGGACTTCCTAGCTGGCGTGCCACGTCTTTCGGGGCGGGAAGCGGAGTGATGTGAGGGGCCGATCACAGCTGCAGATGTGCAGGAGACTTTGTCGGACTGCGACAGGGACAAGTCGCCGGGACTAGATAATCTCCCCTACGAGCTTTATAATAGTAAAGAGACTTGTTCGGGCACCTACTGGCATGCGTCTTCCCCAAATGGCAACAGAAAATGGGTCTATGCTCAGATCTGTGAACAGGGGAGTAGTAACACTGCTTAGAAAGGACCCAGACAAGGTGGGATATTATAGATTTTTTTAAGGCCCATCATACTGCTTAACGCAGAGTTAAAGATTTTTGGCCAAGGTGTTACCAAACGGTTAGCGCGTGTCGTGCGAACCTTGTGGAATCGTCGGGGATGCACAAACTTGTGCCGCTCCTGGCGGGTCCTTTTCTCCACCTTCTACGCTACACCTTAGAGAGGGTTTACAGGCCTCTTGGCAAGGGTGGGGCGCTGGTCCATGTAGAACAGTCCAAGTCTTTGGACAGGGTTGACCGTCGATACCTTGTGTCGGTTGTCGCAGCATTCGGGATCGGCCCCGTCTTCCGCGGGTGGATCATTGCTTTGTAGAGCAACATCAACTGGAGCGTTCGGTTGAACAGGTTCTTCTCGAAACCGTTCAACATCAAGCGCTCTTTTCGTCAAGTGTGTCCTCTCTCCCTACTTCTCTATGTATTAGCTCTAGAGCCCTTACTGCAGAAATTGGAGGGCTTGAAGTGAGCATCCCAGGAGATCTGGGTTGCAGTAGGAAGGTTTCGGTGTACGTGGATCACATCACCATCATCGTGTCCGAGATGGTACACCTACAGAGAGTAAGCAACGCCATTAAGGACTACAAGGTGGAAGTAGGAGCAACAGTTAACAGGGATAAGTCAGTCGGCTTGTAACTCGGCACCTGGAGAGACAAGACGATACCTCCTAACAACCTCGTAGGGTGTTGGACGGAGAGGTCCGTTTAAAATGCTAGGGTTTGGTTTTGTCCAGACCTCAAGATAGAGAAGAATTGGAACGAGATGACGAGCAAGGTGATCCACCTTACTCAGACCTGGTCTGAGCAGCGGCTATCACTGAAAGTAAGGGTGGAGGTCGCAGGGAAGTTTATCGCTTCTGTGATTAACTACCACCTAATCGTCGTGCCTTGTCCCCGTTCATGGCTGATCAAATTAGAGCGGCTGCTCTTCCGCTTTTTGTGGCGGGGTAGAAATCCTCTTGTAAAGCGCCCTGTCTGCTGCTAGCACCCGCTATAGGGTGGGCTAAGGATGCCTTGGCTGTTGATGCCCAGACATGCGCAAAAGCTGAGGTATATGTGGCTCTATCTGGGTGGTGAATAGGTGTGATCTCCGTTCGTTCGGTCGTTACTTCCTGAGCTTTCTCGTTTGAGTGAAATAGGACCTTGGATCAAGTGTAGACCAAAGTTGGGTGCTTGGCAAGCAGAGTATCGTGAGACACTGAAGCTTCTCTGCCACACAAGCAAGCCAGCGGTGGGGGTTCTACCTCGTCTTTCTATAGAATGTTGGTATAGGCTCAATGTGACGACGTCCTGGGAAAGACTCTAGGCTTCGATGAGGGTCAACTAGCCGGCCTGTTCCGAAGAACATACGGACCAGGACCCTTGGAAAAATCCTCGGAAAAATAATTATTACAGAAACATATTGTCGTAAAAATTGCCAAAATGAACGAAAAGCTGCTACTCTTCCATCCCAAACTGTTCAACAGAAGAGGGCCAGTCATTCTTCATGACATTGCTCGACCATACGTTTCACTAATGACGCTACAGAAGTTAATGGAAGTTGATTACGAAGTTCTTCCTTACTCAGCTTCTTCCCCCAGACCTTTCTGCTACCGACTACCACTTTCTCAAGCATCTTGATGGTTTCCTGCGAGAGAAGGAGTTCAAAAATGGAACTGATTCTGAAAGCGCGTTGAAAGAATTCATCAGCTCCAGAACTCCAGATTTTTATGTTACCGGAATAAACTTTTAACTCGTTGGCAAAATGTGTTGCTTGTAATGGTACTTATTTTGATGAATAAAATTTCCGCATTGCTGAAATATTTTGTGATGAATTTCAAGTTTCAAAACATTGCTTACTTTTTACTCAGCCTGACACCATGTTTTGCTTGTGAATAAATGAACGTGACCTTTACATTTGTGTATTTCGTATGCATCTCTGGGAAACGTATCACAGCTGGAGGTACTTATCACTGAATTATGTAGTGCATACTTCCTCCGGTTACCTATCCATATGAATGTCCGCGTATTCTCCTTTATAACTGTAATCACACACACACACATGTTACACACACGAACATATGTGTGTGTGTATGTGTGTGTAGGTGTGTGTATGTAAGTATGTGTATCGTAAATACACATGCATACATTTAACGTATAAGAATGCTAAAATCTATATTTAACAAGCATACGTTTCGTTCAGTTATTTTCCAGATTATAGACCAAGGGTTTTTGAACACCTGATAGAGAGGAAATAACTCAATAGCTTAATCTATTATTAGACACATGCCAAGGAATAATTACCTCGAAATGTTATCTGCGACAGGCTAGTTGACTGCACATTAAGATACAAAAATGCAAAACACTTGTTTTGATTTCAGTTTATATAGTATTAAATAGTGACAATATACATGTGAAATAGAAAAAGAATTGATATTATTGCATGAAAATGGAAATCCTCAAGACAATACAAATAAAATACACCAAAGTGAGATTACAGTAATTGTTCAAATTCTAAACAGAATTTAAATCAGTTTAACTTAATCCAGATTTGAATATATTTATTGTTATCATGTGAGATTTGTTGTAGTATCCAGATATCAAAATATCAATAATTTTGCCTGCGCTAGTAAACAATATTGTGTAAATAGAATTTTGAATAGAAATTACACAAAAACATAAGATAAAGGGCAACTATAAAATGATATAATACAAGTATGGCATCATCTAATAATAATAATGAAAATACGCTTAAAGATGTAAAGACACTCAATACTGCAGTATATAGCAAACATTACGCTAGAAAATTGGAAATGCCCAACATACAATAGACAAAGCAGTAATGCAAACATCTGATTAAATAGCGATCAATTCTTACGTAGAATCAATTTAGTAAGAAGCAAACCGCTGTTATGTTACCTTGTACACTAAAATTATCATCTCCTAAGGAAATGTTTTCGTCTTTAAAATATCCATCATAATTACAAGAGACTCAATGATGATAAAAAATATTCTGAGCCAATATTAATTTTCAAAAGATGATAAATAAGTAAATCAACATTGAATGATTGGTGTCATATGATTTCAGTAATTCTTTTCTCTGAAATACATCCCCATGAACTTCTCGGTTACTAACTGAGTTCGAAAAAATTACATTAAAGACAGAAGTAAAAACCGCACCTACCTCTCTCCTGAAAAGTGATCCTAATTCAGGAAGAATATGAAAATAAGAAACAAAGTATTTAAATATTGGTCTCAAATTTTGGTACAAGGCCAGGAATTTTGGGGGAGGGTGCTAGTCAATTACATTGACCCCGTTTTCAACTGGCACTTAATTTATCGCCCCCCCCCCAATCCCCGAAAAAATGAAAGGCAAGGTCGACCTCCGTGGAATTTAAACCCAAAAGCTGCAGACAGACGAAATGCCGCTAAACATTTTTCCCGGCTTGCTAAAAATTCTACCAGCTCACCGCCTTAGCAACGTAAATGAATATTAATATTCATTTGAAGCAGCAAGAGAGAAATTTATTAGAAATGGTGACTTGTAAGTTAAAAGCGTTGAAACGAAGCAAACAATTGATCCTTTGTGTGTTTGCTATTATTTACATCTTCATAGATATGTGAATCGTATATTTTCCGATTATATGTTATTTTGAAGACTAAATATTTACAATCAAGTGTTAGCCTAACAACAGTGCTTTAATGAAGTATAAAACTACGATTGTCGGACGTTTATCCAAGAAATTCTCTGATTCACGTTTGGTTATCGGGCAAATTATTTCATATCAATGACTTCTTGTGTATCCGATGTTAAGATATTGGCATTATGTCATTCGACAATGAGAAAAGAAGAAAATTTTGTGATGTTTTATCGAACCATAAAGAGAAATAGACGCAGACAACAGTACACACACAAGCACGCACACAACACATACACGCACTCATACAACACACATACACACACATACACGCACACACTGAAAATGGAAGAATCAGTTATGTATTACATATGTTTAAAAAAATGCATGGGATATCTCTTATGTAATATTGACCAATTGAACAATTATGCGTGCTATAAAACGTACAGTATCCAGTAGAGGAAACTGATATTGCAGAATCCCGATATCCCGATAACATGACGTCAGGATGCTGACTTATCTGCTTTACTACATGGATTTAAGACTGAAATAACTGATATCGGTATTGTACCAAAAAAAAAACAAAAAAAACAATCACATTGGCTGAACTAACTGACTAATAGATGCCAAAATAGCTAGAAGCCATTTTAAATCTTTCAAATTTTCTTCCCTCTTTGCGAACATCTGATGTGGTAGATATGTTCTAGGCCCACGAATCTTTATCTTTTCGCAATGTGCTGTTGTTTCTGTGTACCTATGTATATCCTCATCCAATATTATCTCGTTCAAAGCAACTCTGCTCAGGTTCAACATTAGTTTGATGTTCAAAACATGCTTTTCAGACAATGCCGAGATACCAATAGGAATGTTTTTGTCCCATGCACGTTCAGACACAGACTCACACACACACACACACATACACACACACACACACCCACACACACACCCACACACACACACACACACATGCACCCACATATTCACACAAACAACCAGTAAGAATTCCAAATCTTCTTAATCACGTCCTGATCTTTTGAATATATATGTTCTCAACAAATTTCTGTGAATGAGTATATATATATATATGTGTCTGTCTGTCTCTCTCTCTCTCTCTGTTTGTCTCTCTCTGTCTGTCTGTCTGTCTGTCTCTCTCTCTCTCTCTCTCTCTCTCCATCTCTCTATCTCTGTGTCTGTGTGTGTTTGTGCGTATGTGTGTGTGTGTCTGTGTGTGTTTGTGTGTTTGTGTGTCTGTGTGTCTGTGTGTGTGTCTGTGTGTGTCTCTGTGTGTGTGTCTGTGCGTGGTCAAATTATGAGCACTCAGAAATAAATCAGTTGAACATCAATTCTACATATCATCATCTTTCATGGAGGTGTTTTCGCAATCAATTCCCTATAAGTTTTTTTCTCAGTATTCTTCTGAAGGCCTAACACCAAGATGGCCTTCTGGCGCATTAGCTTCGCTATGGTCTTTACTTTCTTGCTAACTCACAAGGTATTTAGCTTTCATGGTGGTGTCTATATATTGGTTAGAAAGAAGATTAAGGGGCATGTCTTCATATTTATAGCTTGTTCTTTATTTGTGAATAAATTTAGAGCTTAACACATTTAGAGCAGATGAAGTTTCACTGAAATAAATGCCTCTGTGATCTATCAGGAGGTATTTTAAATTGAAGATGTAAACTCGGGTCGCTGATTAAGCTGCTTTTTCTCCAATCACTAAATCTTAAACGAATCCACCTGGTGAGTACGTATATCCACTGAGGAAAGTATAAGCATCACATGTATTCAAATGTGAGTCGCTTGGCTTTCGCTATACATATAATTTGTCGAAAGTACTCCAGGAGAAATGTTTCGTTTCTGTTGACATAGTATACAAGAATGTTTATTAGGTATAACGCAGGCTAGTTTAGAACAGCCAAAATCTACAATTACGTTATCTATTGTAAAATTCAATGGTATATTAACGACATTGAGTAGTAAAAAGTGTGATTATGCCTTGCTCTCTGAGTTTCCACATTAATCACTAACGTCTTATGAAGCGCTACGTTAGTGGCGAGTCGCAGTAATCTCCATGTATGATTCATATCTGAAAAGTAACTGACATATTTTGCGTGTATGAAGTGTAGTCATACACAAAATAATGTGTACATATGTGTTTGTGTGTGTGTGTGTGTGTGTGTGTGTGTGTGTGTGTGTGTGTGTGTGTGTGTGTGTGTGTGTGTGTGTGTGTGCGTGTGTTTGCATATATGTAACTGAGCACATACATATGTTTATGTATACACTCATAATCCCACGCATTAAATCGTTGCAAGAATGATACAGTTATCAATGAACATAGTTTGTGTATACGTACCTTTATTTTAGTATTATATTTATTTTTCCCTTCTTTACATGTTTACAGTTTGTTCACAAGTACGTTTTTTTTATTTTGAATTTCATATTTTCAAACCTTGATATGAAGGGGAATTATCTTGTCTAAACAATTTAATAACTTTTAATCTTTCTAACATTTATCTTATTTTGTTTTATTTGATCTTTGAGAAAAAATATAAATAAAATTTATTTAAAAGAATAAAAAATATATGAAATGAATATATATTTTTTTTTACTTTATCAAATATGTGTCAGCCATTTTCTGCAACGCGTTATTCTTCATCTGTCATTTATAAAATGTTTGTTGTAAAATAACTCAGAAAATATCATTTTTATTTTTGGTTCAATAGAATTTTATGTCGCATTTTTAATATTTCCTATTTTTAGTTTCCTCTTTTTATTTCTTTTCATATTCTCATAAATGACTAAGTAAATATTTACTATCAATAATTTCTTTGTAAAAGAATATATTATGATATTGTATTTTTCCTCTGGGAGAAATCAAAAGAAAAATATATTAAACTAAAATAATTATTCGAGATACTTCAAAATTAGTATTGGCAAATCTTGCTAGGTTGACAATATGTTTCAATGAAAATTTAAACAATATTCATTTCTTTATAATTTTTTCTCCGTATTTTTTCTTTGTCTTTCAGCTCTTTTAATTTGTGATGTGTTGTTACACAAATTACATTTGTTTTGTTGTCTTGCTTCATTCTCACTACGGTCTGCTTTAAAATATTTCTTTTTGGGGCTTTTAACAGTATATTTAAATAAATATAATTCTCATAATGTTGTCTTACATATTGACAATAATAACAAAGATAACTAACTTATATATAATCTCAAAATGTTTGAGGAAGCAGTTTAATCAATTTGCATTTTGCTTATTATATAACCCAAGAAAGATGAAGCAAATTCAATATCAAGTTGAAATTGAACTCATATTTTAAGTAGATGTAAGCATGAACAAATATGTTTATTAATGATCTATCTATGTTGCCAAACACTAAATAATATGATTCATATATTTTGTGATAATTATGTTTAGAAAAATATCTAAGACATTTCAGTTTATGCACATTAAATAACTTCTAAACCGTTTTATAAACAGCATTTCTATTAATTATATTCCTTAGTATTTACGTTCATGTAGATACATAACGGCTACTGACGAATTATGTGAATGATTTAACACTTGATAAATGGCTTTCATTTCTTAAAGGGTTTACAATAAATTGATAGTATCTCGATATAGCTCAATTTATACGATCAGAATATTAACACAATAAACATATACGTTGCTTAACATATTTAATTAAAACCTATTACACATTCTTCTTAAATAATCCAGTGGTTACAGTGCGTCTCTTTCAGCGACTGATTTAAAGAGACATGTATTAACGTTCAAGATTTAAGTTTTCTTTCTTTTTTTAACTAAACTTACATTCTAAGAATGAAAGAAATGAGAACGGCTAAATGCTACACACAGATGCGCTCACATGCACACGCACTTAAACGCATATATATATATATATATATATATATATATATA
>NC_068982.1:31514708-31519500 GCF_001194135.2 Octopus bimaculoides
TATATATATATATATTTGTGAGGAGATATGTCACAGAGTGTACACTATACCCGTAGGTAGGAAGCATATAAAATTAATATTTTTTATTACATACATTAAAGTCAGTATCGCATATAGAACTTTCTTTTTTCTAACTAGTAAAGAAAATTTACCGCATTCATCCGTTTCATTCTTGCATGCTGAAGAATCCAGAGGATTCGCTTCTCTAGCAAGATAGAGTGGTGTCTATAAATTAGTTTCAAAATTTGGCTGAAGGTGTACACTTTCGGGGGAGGGGTTAAATCGATTACGTCAACCCCAGTGCTCAGCTGGTATTTATTTCATTGATCCTGAATGGATAACAGGTAAAAATCGATCTCGTCGGAATTTGAACTCAGAGTGCAAAGACAAAGGTAATACCGGTAAGCACTTTGCCCAGCGCCGTAACACAGCTTACTGCCTTTGTAATATATCTAAATAAAATAATAAAGAATTATACACAGGCATCAAACACAAATATATGTATATGTATATATGTGTGTGTGGGGGGGGGGTTACTGTGATCACTAGAAAAGCTAGTCACTGTCACTGAGACAGATTTTCTTGTTAGTTTGAAGTTTCTAATTTCCTGTGGTTCTTATGCAGGGAAGTATTACACACACACACACATACACACACACACGGCCGACTATAACGTCTACAAAGTCTACGTCTTACAATCACTGATGATCACCAATAGTCGTTTCACTTTCTCAACATACCGAAGATTACGTGACAGATAATGGTTTTTAACTGCCGTGTAAAAGCATTTTATAGAGTTTAAATAATCACTGACTTAACGCAGAGTTTAGATATACTCTAATAGGACAATACTATTGTTATATATGGAGACATCTTATGCCACATCCAAATAAAGTTTACATGAGGGGAAAAACTCGCTTGAACTACTGTCCAGTTTCTGCCCGATGGATGTGCTGTGTCCTTATTCTGTTGTTTTTATTACTAGTGCAGTGTACTTCATACCTTGTTTCTGAATAGTCTTGTGCTACCTTCTCTAACTATATGCCAACATGACTAACATCAGCCACTCATATGCTGAAAATACCGATTTTCATACTTTTCTGACGCTAGTCTCATCCGCATGCATTTTATATGTCTGACCAGAAATCAGCACCAGGTCTATGAAGGGAAAATTCATCCATCGGTTCTTCGCACTACACGGTTTTCAATGACTGTTCCTGTAGCCATAATCATGCAGCTATTCAACTGTGTAGCTTTAACCTGTTTCTGGACGCATCTAAGAACCTTGAGTAAAACAACTTTCTCTCCATCACACAATTAAAAAATAACAATACTTTATGGAATTTGAAGTAGCAGTACCATATAAGAGTGATTTCAGATAACACCTAATATTTCAAGAGCCACTATTGAGTTTAAGGAAATTATACTACCAAGAGTTGGCCACGGATTGATGTGAGTATGAAATGTTCGCCAACATTTTATAAGTCACACGGTCTTCGTGTTGTCCCTACCAAAGAAATGTAATTGTGAGTAATCCAGTCTATCTACGTAAACATATGTAATGTAGGTAGTATATCTTATTTATGAAAACAGGATTATTATTGCTGCTAAACAAATATTTCAGTGAATTCACTAATCAGTTTGATACCAGTGACTAGGGAAACCAGATAAAATTGATTCATGAAGAATGGTATTTCTACATGAGAAACTCTACCTGGTCATAATCAAATGAATTACGTTGAAATCTCTTACAAGAAAGTTTTTATTCTATCTAGTTAAATGTATTTGGTCGTTTCTGTTACTAAATTATCTTTTTCAATTAATTCAAAACCGAATATACATTATGAAGGCAATTTTCTCAGTTGGAAGGAAGCACGCAATTTCAAGAGGATGGGGAAGCTGATTGCATGTACACAACCCTTAATCATTTATTGACTTCGAAAGGTTAAAGGGCGATGTCAACGTTGGTCGCGTGTGACGCACATGGCCGGAAGAAATGTCGCAAGTAATTTTGTAAGAATACTGCCAGCGCACCGACTTTGAAATATGAAAATATTGGTAACACATTTTAGCGAAAAGTCAACAAATCTAAGGCAGAAAAAGGGGATTTCTTTTATACTATTGACACAAGTTAAGTACTTGACATGCCGTTATTTTATCGACCCCAAAAATTGAAAGGCAATGCTGACCGAGGTGAAAGTACAGATGGTACTCTGACAACTCACCACCTTGCACTATGAAAGTTAAAAAGTACATATGCCATTTCATGAGCAGATGTAATTTCATAAATACAGGATCACAAATTCAGAATTTACCTCAGACAAATTAACATCGACTTACTAACGTTAATACTTACGTCGGGGTTTCTCCTGAATATTTTAGGAGTTAAAACAAATATCTTATGGATCTCAGAGTATCTCCCTTTAATAAAAACAATACTACCATAACTTGTGAGGAAATGTGTGATAAAGACATATTAAAGTATCATATTATTCTGCTCTAGTAAATTTAGTATTTACCAAGTATTAATAATTAGAATAGCAGATATTGACTTCTATCTGGTACAATGGTCTTCAAAATGAAATAATCATACTGATTACTTCCATAGTATTGTTTGTGAAAATGCTATTGAAGAGTCTCAATCAGCTCCGGTCAATTTGATATAGTGTTAGCTATTCAATTGATATGAGCAACTTAAATGTATAGTAAATTAATGTTTAGTAACGATGATATAGAAATTGCCGAGGGTGATTTCAGTCACCTCATTAACATGTCTAACAATGTTATAAAACCTCACTGATTAACACATAGTTGTGATTTTCTACTGATGTTTGTAGCATACAGCAAGCAGCCTTGGATGATGCACGACCTTTCGTTTAATCTCTTCTCTTTAAATATTTGAGAACATATCGTATTACGACAATAACTTACCAAATTTATTTATTTATTTGCGTATTCGAGATCTGTTCTTGCAGTTTTCAAATATAAATTTAATAGGGTGATCCTCTTTAGTAAGAGACGAGTATATAACGTTTAGCTAATTTCCAATAATGAAAATATGAAGGATGGATTGCAGTTAAACATTATTATTAAATTACTGAACATTATAGCACAGTGAATAGAACAGTATTGATAAAAGCTATATTATATGCATGATTTGATATGTGCCAAAGAAATATATTGAAGTGGAGTTGATCATAACGTTCTAGGAATGAGTAGCTGTAACACGAAGAATAATGATGAAACAAAGCATAAACCGTTACTTAATAGTTAAAATATGTATATTCAGCCGGTTCGCATACTATGGAAATATTTAATCGGTACAAATATTGGAAAGGAAATACATTTTAACGTTAGATATTCAAAATATTTATTTATAGAAAATAGGTGCTAGACACTAGAAGTAAAACTACAAGAATTCTCATAGTGATTAGTCAATTTTGTAAACTCTTTTAGATGCTCGAAGGTGAGGAAGATTTTGTTGTCGTTTGTTAATATCGACAACAATAAAAACTTTAAAAATAAATTCAACATAATTATCTGAAGATGTTATTTTAATTAAATCTAATTCACGTAACGGAAATTATATTTCTTCTAAGGAATTTTATAAAAATAATACATAAATTCAATTTTACACAGTTAAAATCAATTTGAAAACAATATGAATTATTCAAAGAATAAACGCAAAATAGATTACACACCAAAGTAGCAAAGAGAATATGAAAGTATTTTATTTTTGGTCTATTCTTTCAGTGAAAATATTTCCTAAACTTATAAATTTAGATGAAAAGAATTACAGAATTCCGAAAATATTTCAAAATAATCATAAAATGGTATTTGTATGCATTATTTCATTTTCCCAAGAAAACTAAAATTAGATTTCTGGTATATTTACATGGTATTATTGAGGATATCATTCAGAAGTGTAGTTTCAACACAGAAAAAACGTGTTAAATATTATAATAAAACATTATTGTAATCATTCTAATAAATTGAATTAAATATTGATTTATAACAAATATTCCATATTTAAATAGTAGTATAATATTTGAATAAAGGCCCGAAGACATGGAACAAATTAAAGTAGGCTGGTTGTTTGAATTTAATGCAAATGAATTCAAAACACTTTTGAGAGACTTGACAAGATGTATGTTCAACAAACTAACAGTAAAATTTACCGTTTCTACATGTGACCATCAGCAACAATATGTATTCTAGCGAGTGTTATTCTTGTCCTTCATCAAGTTAAATCTATGAAACGAAAATGCCAATTATCTTACACATCTTTCGAGCTTTATATACTGAATGTGAGTACACCAACATTTCCATAAAATCATAATATAAATTTATATGTCGGTAAAATGGTAGTTTTAATTTTTGTATTGATGAAAACGTAAATGTTTTTTTTCTCTTGTTTTTGAAAGTGCCAAGAAAAATATTTACTTAAACTAATGCAGCTCATTATCATACGTTCTTCAAATGGCGCATTGTAACATCAAACACTTCAAAATGGGTTGTTATAAACTAAACAATTTCTTATAGTGTTGATGTGCGTGGTCTAGTGATTAGGGTGCTCCACTGGTGATCGTAAGATCGTGGTCTCGGTTCTCAGACCGATAAAGTTCTCTGTTCTTCATTTCACGTTGCTCCAGCCCACTGAGCTATAAATGAACAAACCTATAACGGACTGCGTTTCGTTTCAGGTGAATATTGGCCTGTCCATTTAGCCCAGTGGTTCCCAACATTTTCACACTGCTTCCCAACAGTGGTTCTCTATATATATATATATATA
>NC_068982.1:31519766-31520738 GCF_001194135.2 Octopus bimaculoides
ACACACACACACACACACACACACACACACACACACACACACACACACACACACACACACATATATATATATATATATACGGATTTAATTAAGATAAAAATAAGAATTATCCAAGCTGGAACATGTATTGATATAGTAGAGATATATAAACATATTAATAATGGAATATAGATAGAGACGTCTTTTTAAAAATTAAAATAAGGTACAGTGAAAAGAATAGGCATTAAATAGAGTTAGAGGTTACATGTTAGAAGAAAATAAAGTATTCCAACGATAGTCTCTGAAGTTCATTTGTCTAAATAACAAATAAATCTTAAGATTCATTTTCAGAGAATGTCTCCTTCATCAAGGAAAAATGATGTTGACGCTAGATATGCATTCAGTTCTTTACCAAATTATGAGATAATGCAATGCTTTTATCGAAGAGCGAATATAGCTATGCAAATAATGGAAGTCTTTATGAGTGCAGATGGCAGTAAAATTAGATTGCTTACTGTCTTTCCTAAAATTTATATTTGTATTGGCGGTATATTGTTATAAGCGGTAGAATGTTCAGTTGTGCAACAGAAATTACGAGGGCTATTGCTAAGTGAATTCGGATTGAAATCCTCTCATGAAAGTTGAGTGGTATCTATGGTTTCACGAATGAATAGCGTCAGAAAACATTTAAAACAGTGTAATTATACATACGAAGGATAATTTATGAATCTTTTATGCACATTCTACATCTGTCCGTAATCCCAGATCATCACAGATCCTCCTCCAAGTTTAACAGTTGGAAGAAGGCAGTCTGGGACAAATACTTCTTTTGGCTGTCTCCATACGTTTACTCGACTTGTGGCTGCAAATGAGGTAAAGGATGACTCATCCGAGAAAATAACATTCTTCCACTGCTCTAGGGATCAGTTCTGTAGGTTTTTACTCTACTCTAAACATTTTGCAACGTTTGATTTTGAAAGAAGTGGTTTTCTG
>NC_068982.1:31522321-31526404 GCF_001194135.2 Octopus bimaculoides
ATATATATATATATATAAGTACTGATCTAGCCAGTAGAGTAGCATTATTAGGAAGTAATAACAATGCAAACGAAGAGCATTATGGATGGTCAGCGGTGTAAAACAACATTCGATAGTCTGGTCCTTACTGTGATTCAGAAATTGTATTATATTTGACTATAATGTTATTGGTTTGTTATTAACAATAACTCGTCACCCGACATTGGACATTCATGCATTTCCAAAGTGTTTGTCTTAACAACACTAGAACTATTTGAGTCGACAACGAAAAGTTTTTCTGCAAGTATAAGAAGACTTTGCGAATGAAGAATATTAGCAGTCACAAGTTATACTATAAGACATTTTGCTATTAGATATGAAATATGACCTTATTTAGCAATAATAATTGTTTACCTTAATCAATTAGCTGTTCTGTAATGTATTCTTCCTTAAGTACTGCATACTTGCAAATATTCACAAGAAACCTCATTATAGCAGAATCAAAATGTAAATATTTATTCTCTCCGATGTGGCTTGAAAGTTTCTGTGGGCTATTTCACTTGGTTGTTATGTCACTTCATAAGTGATTTAACTGTGAAATATAGTTGCTGGTGTGTCTTGAATCACATGTGGTTGTCTTCATGTGTGTATATGAATTAGCCTACAAACACACACACGCACACACATACACATACACACACATACACACACATGCACACACGCTTATGTACGTTTGCACACGCAAAAATATATAAATCATATAAATCTACAGATGTGTATACACATACACATTTAACGATTTCAGAGATGTATGGGCATATATTTTCAAAATTTCTTTTCAATATGTATGTAGATGACACATGTACATTCCTGCTTCGTGTCGTCGTTAGGCGAGAGAGATTGTTTATATTGTATTGATTTGTATTAGTCAAATTGATACTTAATGAAACTAAAATTAAATATTTGCCTTGGCTACATTTAACAAGACTCCAGGCTACAAAATACAGTGAAATATCACAAAATTTTGCGTTTACAATTTGCCACCAAACTCACAAAATCTTCAATTAAAACACTGTTTCCTAAAATATTTTGGCACATGTTCAGAATTTCAGTTTTCTGTGTGTTTATGCATGCATGTGTACACGCACGCGTGAGTTTGTAAATGTAATTTTTATCAACATATCTGCCTTCAAGTTAAATATTATTACTTTTCCTAACTGCAGTATAGTATGCTTCTGAACTCTTAAGAATCGACTTACAAATTTTCTATGATTAGAAACGAACACCCTATTTGATGAAATAAAATTAAGCATTTGCTTATTGTGTTTATACTCTCTGAGATTTTCTTTATTCTTTTGTGTTTAAGTATCCCTTTAGAGGTTATATTTAAAAATTTTGACGGTTATAAATCTCCAATTAAACAGTATATTACTATATTTGCTCGCAAGTAATCTGGCATTACACAAAAACAAGGCTTAGAAGCTTTACATTCATATTATAAATAATCCTTTCAATTACAAGCATGATCCCTGAAATTTGTGTTTAGGGGCTAGACGATTATGTCAATCCTGGTGCTTAACTGGTGCTTACGTGATCGTTCCCGAAATGATGAAACGCAAAGTCAACATCGGTGGAACATTAGATCAGAAACTAAAGACAAATGAAATGCTTTTTTAATACTTTGTCCAGTGTGTTAACGATTCTGCTAGCCTATTACTTCCTCTCTTCAAATAATAAAAGAACCTCAAAGTTCAGGTGAGATCTGTAATGAAAAACGGCTCCAATACTTTAGGCGTTGCTGTTGCTCTACAGTAGAACATAGTAGAACATATCCAGTAAAGATTGCTAGGTGATTCATATGAAAACCACCGCATTCCCTTTCTCACACATAGACTGCTCTTCTTTACATTACCTCATACTCTGAGTGCTGTGTGCCAGCACCGAGGCACACCAGGCTCACTCTCCTCTACTATTGTTGTCAAAATACTGCGTTCTCTCACTCAATATACACTATGCTGTACCCCATTTTCATTGCTTCCCCTCCAAAATATCGGTCTTCTAATAATCGCTCCCTAATCAAGCTATTTCTGTTGCCGTCAACTTCTTTTTCTTTTTAAGTGTGCATATCATGACCATCGCAGGTTATGACGTAGACTCTTCCGTAAAACTAATCTGAAAAAAAAAATACATAATATTTTCAATAGGAATGTCAGTTTAAATACATCAAATAAATATTGGTTTCAAATGTTAGCACAAGACCAGCAAATTGGAGCGATGGGGTAAGTCGACTACATCGGCCCCTGGTACTTTTCAACCTCAAAAGTATGAAAGGCAAAATCCACTTGGCGGCATTCGAACATAAAGTGGGGCGAAATGCTGCAAAGCACTTTTGTCTGGCGTACTAATGATTCTTCCTGCTCACCGCATTGCGATAAATAAATATTAGTCATGTCATGTAATCAATTTAAATAGTCTTTCAAATGAAGTTTGCCGATGAGTTTTGCTGTGAGCTTTGGATGTGAATGGAACAAGAGGTCATTGTGGTTAACAATTCCTTATAGCTCGCTTCCTGAGCGTATCTAAGAACCCATTTTCTGCCTTCATTAGCAATTGTAAGCAAATATATTTGATGCAAATAGATTGTTGATGTGCGTAAAAATGCACAGAAGCATGCAGTCTAGAACATAAACACGCACAAAGACATTTGCCCAGTTATATGTAATACTCACATCTGAGCATTTGCCGTATCGTCTGGTAGTCCAGGATTTATATCAACTTAGATTATGTTCAGCGTTCCACATAAGAAACACAGCTGTAGAACTTTAGGCACACTTCACTCCACGGAGATTTTACGCTGACGAATGTTTTTTTTTTTTTTAAATAACTAAGCTATGTCTGAGCGTACTAATAAGAAAAGCCAGTCATTTGATGACATCGACATTCAGTTCTTCGAAAACTTCTATAAATCAAGAGATTTATAGAATCTTTAATGGCAGCTCTTACTTCAATTGCCTTCTGACATGTTTTACTTATACGCTTTAAATCTACTGACTTCCTAGTAATACCCAAGATGTTTATGATTCTAGTTGTGTGATTATTGTGTCCCAATAAATGAATCGTATTTCATCCGCTTCCTTTATGACTTACCAGTTATTGGCTATAATTGGCAATTCACATTAATAGCAAATCAAAAAGATTTATAATAAAAGGACTACAGCATTATTAATCATAATAGAAATATTCTAGACTACTGACATATGACATTTCATGTTTCACATGATTAATTTTTGTTCAGTCCTATTTCTACATATGCCGGCACACACACATATACATATATGCACACACATGAACACATACACAGACAATAACACACCTATATATACATAGACACATACCGACAGGTTAAAACCTTTATTGAAATGTAGTGTAGAACCTGAACTGATGGGCGGGGATGGACGTTACCGAAGGAAGCATAATATAAAGAATAAAATATAACAAGACAGGTAAGGTAAATAGCTGAAAAATACAATCGTTAACGATGCAAATTTTTACTGAGTATCGACACATAATATCCCTAGAATGATTCGGATATAAGCCACAATTTGAAGTTGAGATTATGCTTGGAAGATCCAGTTATCGAAAAACAAAAATCTTTTGACGGAAATCATCTTCATGTACGTGAACAATGAAATACACAAATTTGTTTCAGAATTCTATAATCCTACAAGTATAAAGGTTAATGGGGATGAGTAAATTCTCAGTGTACTCTTTTAATCATTGATAATCTGCATAGACTAGGAAGCTTATCAATCTGCATTTAATTATATAATTGACCGTAATATTTGATACCACATACCTTACATGTAGCAAACATCAAAATCTACACTATTTGAAGCATAGTCTTTTTCCATATACAGGGCAACGTTATTGATTTCCTTGCACTTCTCTAAAGTGAGAGAACACTGGCTATTATTACATACATACATACATACATACATTTCTCTATCTATCTATCTATCTATCTATATATATATATATCTATCTATCTATTTATCTATCTATCTATCTATCTATCTCTCTCTCTCTCTCTCTCTCTCTCTCTAT
>NC_068982.1:31526513-31531843 GCF_001194135.2 Octopus bimaculoides
TATATATATATATATATATATATATATATGGTATATGTCGATTAATGTGTTCAAGTGTTGAGTAAAGCACTGGCGCAGTATAGGTTACCTGGTGTCATCCGCAGTCTGTGTATATTTCTGTTGGATCTACCTCAGGAAATCCGCAGTGTTATCCTTGTATTTGTTTCAGTCATTTGACTGCGGCCATGCTGGAGCACCGCCTTTAACTGTACAAATTGACTCCAGGTTATATTCTTTGCCAGCCTAGTACTTATTCTATCGGTCCTTTTGCTGAACTGCTAAGTTACGGAGACAGAATCATACCAGCATCGGTTGTCAAGTGATGGTAGGGCGATAAATACGGATTACGCAAACACACGCACGCACACATACACACACACACACACACACATATGTATATACATATACGACAGGCTTATTTCAGTTTTCGTTTACCAAATCCACTCACAAGGCTTTGGTCGGTCCGAGGTTAAAGTATAAGACACTTGCCCAAGGTGCCACGCAGTGGGATGTCTGAACCCAGAATCATGTGGTTAGTAAGGAAGCTACTTACCACACACCAACTCCTGTGCCTATGTTAGTTGAAATAATAATAGTAGTTTCTTCAGTAACCAGAAGATGGATTTGGTATTAATATTTATTTTGTACCACGGTCTTTTCAACCCACTCTGCTACTACCCCTTAATGGTCGGAACTCCGTTCAACATGTGTTGCATCTATATGGGTGTGTAGGTTAACGTCCCTTGTATGAGTGTATATACAAACGGGTATGTGCGCGAATGTGTGTATACACATCCCGACCTAAGCTAGCTAGCTAAACAATCTTTCGTCCCCTAGACATTCAAGCCCGCATATATATCTTTCCTTTCCTTTTTCTTGCACCATTTCCTTGTCCTAAACCCGATGTAACTCAATTCATCCCTATCCATCCATTCACTTCCCTTATAATTTTTTTTTCCTCAACACTTATTTGCTTATATTTACAAATGTTTGCAATTCTTATTATAGAAAGATAATAGTAGTTGAAAATTGTAGCAATGTTTCAGTTCCTAACGAGACGGGTATATAACAACATGGCATTCAAAACTCAGGATCTTTAGTAAGACACAACGTTATGTATGGATGTACTTAATGAGACCCAGACTGCAAAATGTTGAACGGTGCCCCAATAATGAAGGACACTAGCAGGATGGATCGAAACGACCGTTCTACAATTCTGGTTACTTAAGAAATTAGAATATAGTAGCGTTCGTATCCACTATAACATGGCTATTCCGTTCGAAAATACTTTACTGCGGTTTTTTTTTTTACACCAGGAGGACATCTCTTGGAGTTAAAAAATCGCACTAAAGTCCGTTCGAATGGAACAGCCATGTTGAAGTGGCTACAAACATTCCTTGCTAGTACAATTACTGCATTGATCTCTTAGACAGATTATAGAACTAGCTATATTTGCTTAGTTACATATATATTGCGTGTTCGTGTGTGTGTATGTATGAATGTATGTATGTATATATACATATGTATGTCTTCGTCTTTTGTTTTGTTTTGTTTATAAATTCCAAGTAAGGTATGTATTATGATTGACCGTTGACTGAACACTATTCAATTTTTTTTCTCCGTGTTTTTCTCCTTGTCTCCGTATTCTTTCTGTTGAAGAGCGTAGCTCGAAACGTCAAAGACTTTCCGTATTCCCGAGCGTCATACTAATATATACTTTTGTTATTTACACCACCTGTCCTCGTCTGTTGTTATTATTTGTATATTCTCCCATATATATATATATATATATATATATACATAGGCAAACAGATAGATAGATAGATAGAAACATACATACATACATACATACATACATACATACATAGAGGTGAGTAAACATGCCTCAAGCTCCTTGGAAGATTAGAGATTATGTGTTCTTTCAGATTAAAGTAAATAAATGGCTCGTGTTCTTCGCGACTGGCGCCGGTGATGAAAAAGAATAATCTGAAGGACTAATCCGGAACTAACCTACTATTAGGAGGAAATAATATTTGATTGTCTGTAGACAATAGAACGGTTGGGTGTAGATTCACGTTTCTGAACGATAACTAGCATCAGCACAGCAATTCACCTCTTAGACACTAGCGCCCGCGCGATATATACAGGTATAAATCGTTTATAGCATATAGAAACTTTAATAATAGCATGGCCTTAACAAATTGAAATAAGAGAATTTTGAAATTGTTATAATTCATGTTGGGGGAAGTTGGTAAAGTGTATATATTGATATTACTATTTGTGTTTGCAAGGGTCTGCCTGCTTTTTAGCTTCTCTTTGGCACGCATATTTTATGAGAGAGTTATTGTCGATGGCAAAAGCTTAATTTGCCCTGCTGTGTGGATTTACATATTTTGTGGTAAAATATTATTCCAGATTAAATAAATTTAATCGTGTCGATACTCAGATAAATCCACACAATTCACTGTTCATTTATATGCTATACAATTAATCCACGTGGTGTGTTAAGGTGTAGGGATAAATGTATTTTGATTGAATGTTTCATGAAGTTCAAGCGAAACGAAATGTAGGCAATATAGGTGGAAAACATACTTTCTGTAGCACAGTTATTCTATAAAAAAAATGGAAAGTCACCAATTTAACAAAAGTCGATATGTGTCACTAATGTAACAAAGTACAGAAAGTCAACATTTACTTGGAACCTGTACTAAATGTCATAAAATTTACGATTGAATGAATGTCAATGTTAAGAAAGTGCAAGTCCATGAAAATTCAGAAGGCATGATTCAGTTTTATAAGCAAAAATAATTTATTTTACAATTTTGAAACGAATATTTTATTTTACAATGTTGAAACAAAGTGAATAAAAATAAAGATGCTGTTTTTGAACTGTGTAACATTATAGGCTGTAGAATAAATGCTGAGTAATGCAGTACAACGGTTGTACAACGTTGATACTCACAGTGATGAAGAATACAAGGACCGTTAGAAAAACATTAACTTGAAACTGGTTAAAATGAGTGGAATAACATTTCTGTAAGTATATTGAAAGAGCTGCTGAGGCTTTCTACTTCGCCAAAGTTCAGAATTTGTTATGATAATCAGAATAATATTCTTTTCAGATATATTTTCAAGTATTGTGAGTGGTATTAAATCAGTCAAATCTTCATGTTGGTAGTACTTGAAAGTCAACGTTGTTGTTTTTTGAAGCCCAAGCGGCAAGTGAAGTTTCAGTATCCTTGCATTTCACTGTTGGCGGGAGAGGAAGTTACATACATAAACTAAGAGACACACACGTACATTAACACACACGTGAAGCCTATCTCTGTCCCTGTAGGGGTTTATCTCTGTCTTTAGATGCGTGTGTATGTATGTATGTGATTGTGTGTCAGTCGACACAAAAATGTATGTATACTGACAGATACATACACCGTCACACACATACTTATCAGTCATCGGCCTAACGTAGGTAACGAACGTGCGAACACACACATATAGAAAATGTGACGTCATCGTCATTATAGTGGTGATATAAAATGTCGATAGGTGACTAAAAGAAAAATGATAATGATAATTTTTATAAAGCAAATATGTGAATGAAAATATAGTTTAGTTGGTAGCCAAAAGCTTACTTAATCTTTTGATAGCCCTTACGTTAAAATCGGCAACTCGGTTTTGGAACACATAAGGAACATACGCACACACACACACATACATACAAACTCTCTCTCTTATACATATAAATATATATATATATGTGTATGTGTGTGTGTGTGTATGTGTGTGCGTGTGTGTATGTGTGTGTGTGTATGTATATATGTATATGTGAGTGTGTGTGTCTTTCTGACTGCATCTGTGTCCCATCACCGCTTCACAACTAGTCTTGCTGTATTTATGTCCCCTTAACTTAGCGATTTGGCATAAGGGACGAATAGAATAAGTATTACGAATAAGTATTACGCTTTAAAAGAAGGTCTAGAGTCGATTTGTTCGACTGAAACCCTCCATGGCAGTGCCCCAGCAAGGCTGCAATCAATCAAAATTATACTGTTAAAAACTATTTCAATTAACAGTTCTTAAATTAAGTAGCTGGTATCAATTATTTAATGTTTAAAGTCAGTAAAATGAAAGGCTTTACCTGACACCAAATTGTTTTAGTTCACATATTTCTGGGAATAATTAGCTTTTAATCCTTTCAAACTGATACGATATATGTGCAAATAACGTGTTAGGAAAATAGATTAATATAATGACTTATAAATATAACTGTGCGCTATCGGAAAATGATTATACGATCATATAGATTGCCTTTATTCAGCTTATCTACCAATATCCACATAGAATTTAATCAATTTTCTTCTTGTGCATTGTTTTCAACAGTCCACGAGCCAGTATGAATGACCAAATTGCATAACTACAACAGTATTACCACCATGATATAAATTGCTATATCATTCAATTATATAACAATGTAATATGTATGCATCAGCATGCACTATGTTCTTATTGTTGTTGTTTTTATCCCAGGTCAAGCCTGATCAAGGACACCTATGACCTAAAGCATTCCTGTTGTAATCATCACATCTCTTGTAAAGTATAAGATTATATTTATAAGATAGAATGAGATATAGTTGAGTGTCATCTGATTGCAACTTAAAGCAGATCAAGCGACAATTTGGAGACCCTCTCAGTGGATTGTGCTTCTTCAAGTAAATTTCGGTGTAGGATTTAAGCTTAAAGCAAAAGTGAATGATCGATATTAGTCCATCAATTTCGCTGGTAGAACAGAGAACCAATTACTCTCACGTTAACCGTTAATGACTACGTAAATAAGAATTCGCATGTTACGTATCATTATAGGTTTGAACATATCAACGTGTTAATGCTGACCATAAGAAAAACTATTCTTTTATATTTCAGTCAACATGAAATAATTAGGAACTTGTTACATATATTACAAAATCCACTTAGATTTGGCAGAACATTTTCAGCTCCAAATGAATGGCTTACAGTATTTCATATCAAAATCTGCTACTTCTGAAATTAAATTTAGCATTTTTAATTTTGGCAGCGTGAAAGTAAATTCTATTCCGATAATGAGGTTCATTGAAAGGAATGCTGCACATTTTTTTGAAATGATGCGATCGTAGGTGTATATAAAATTCAATAATTCTAATGAGAAAAATACGATATATGTTTGTGTGTGTATGTGTGTGTTTGTGTGTGTTTGTATGTGTTTGTATGTCTTCGTGTATGAATGTGTGTATATCTGTGTATAGGTATCCCCCTCTCCTTCTCTCTTACTCTCTCTTTATAAATGCAAACACACA
>NC_068982.1:31531898-31544741 GCF_001194135.2 Octopus bimaculoides
TATATATATATATATATATATATATATATATATAGAGAGAGAGAGAGAGAGAGAGAGAGAGAGAGAGAGAGAGAGTAGAAGACATAGATTACTAGTTAAACAGATACAGAGATAGACTGAGAAAGAGAGACAGACAGACAGATACTAAATTACATTAAACGTTTGTGGCCTAAGTGGGTGTTAAACCGAACGGATCCCTAAATGAGGGATACATTTAGACATTAAGTAAACAGGAAGGTCAAGTAGATGTCATGGAATTCAGAAACTTCAGAGGTTGTAACAGATTAAGTGACCTTTTCCCCCGCAAAAAGTCAATTTGTTTATAGCAATGTTCATAGATTCGGCGAATATACTGAAGGTCAGCACTCTTAAGAGAAGTATTGTTAAAGGTGGTGAGGATGCTGTCGAGAGCAGTGGGTCTGGCAGTCAAGTTAAATGATTTGGAAGCATGATTAAAGGTTATTACTACAGTGATTGTGTCTATTGTATGTACCAGTATCGATGCTGTGGTCTTGATAATGCTGGAAAACTGTGGTGATATTATATACCACCATGATTTTATGCACACAGTATATACAGTGCGGCATGATATCATAGTAGTGGCATCAATATTTTACAAAACATCGCTTCATGGGAACGAGTTCTCTTTAGTTATGGTTCAAATGGCAGTCCAAAACAGGATAATGTAGTGTTGGTGACAGACAAGAAAGTATTGAGAGTATAGTTGTTTCTGTTGGTAATTGTAATAATGATGACTTTGACAGATATGGTCCTGTTTGTGGTAGAAGAAATAATATTAATCTTCAAGTTATAAGTAGAAATTAATTATTTAAAAAGGGCGCAGTTGACTTACTAGAAAACAAAATTGAATCTCCACTAACTATAGAGTCTCTCGTCGAAGTACGCTTACAATTGTAAATTCAAATGGGCATCAACTTCTATATTTCATTGCAGATTCTTATTCAATTTATCTTATGGAGATTGAAAATCATCGTTTGTCTCAAGAGATCTGAAACAAACATTTTAAAATACACTTTCACTTTTAGTTCAGTGCATCAACTTTGCACACATGTCACTTTTTTAAAATATTAGCTAGAACATTAAATAATATTTATAAATAGTCTTTAAGGTAGCGCGCTGGCAGAATCGTTAGCACGCCGGGCGAAATGCTTAGCGGTATTTCGACTGTTTTTATGTTCTGAGATCAAATTTCACCGAGGTGGACTTTGCCTTCCATCCTTTCGGGTTCGATTAAATAAGTACCAGTTACACACTGAGGTCGATGTAATCGACTTAATCCCTTTGACTGTCCTTGTTTGTCCCTTCTATGTTTAACCTCTTGTGGGCAATAAAGAAAGAAATATTTATAAATAGTCTTTAAGGTGGCAAGCTGGCAGATTCGTTAGCAGGCCGGTTAAAATCCTTAACGACATTTCGTCCGTCTTTACGTTCTGAGTTCAAATTACGTAGAGGTTGACTTTCCTTTCATCCCTTCGGAGACGATGAAATAAGTACCAGTTGAACACTTGGTATGATGTAATCGACTTTCTCCCGCCCCTGCATTTGCTGGCGTAGAGCCAAAATTTGAAATTAATATTTATAATAGCATAATTAATGTTGATAACATCCAAAAGCCGATCGAAACACTGATATTATTGTTAATGTTTCACTCGTAATTATATCACTAAGATCAGTAAAGTCTACACGTCTCTGGGGAGGTTTAATAAGACCGAAACGTCTCCGAGTTCATTCCATATTTGCTGAAAAGATCAAAATATTACTAATCGATTATACGATTTTCTATTATTAAACACATAACTATTTGCATATAACTTTTAAATGAGCACTGCATATATGGTGAATCTAAGTAATGTGCTTTTTTAATGTATATAAGGACCACTATGTCAGCAGAGAGCAATTCGAATTATCTAGTTTGAGCTTGATTAACGGTGATAAAGCTGACGGGAGACAGATTCTGGTGAATATGGATAGGGTGATATCGACTTTCAATAAACGGATGAGGTTGAAATTTTTAGTGTGATCGATAAATCATAACTAGTGTGAATATGTGCTACATGAAAGGGGAATAATAAAGAGACTTACAAACCTTATACGCTTGATTCAAAAGAGATGGGGGATATATGGCAAATTCAACACAGATACAAAAGTCGGCTCATTTCGCTCCAATGAACACCCCAGCCAAATCTTGTCATAAGAGGTTGAATGGTTGAGAAACTGAATGACTATCAATGACAATAAATATTTTTTTTAATTATTTATGATTATGTATTTTTCTTTTAGGTTATATCACTGTTGCATTCTGTTTTGTGCGAATTGTTGTTTAGCCCTACGTGAACCCTAATGGAACAGATTTATAATCAAACGCATTTTATTTGTTTTATTCTTACTCACACACACACTCCTCTCTCCCTCACACACACACAGGTACACTCACACACAAACACACACACGCATATATGTGTGTGTGTGTGTGTGTATATATATATATATATATATATATATGTGTGTGTGTGTGTGTGTGTGTGTGTGTGTATATATATATATATATATATGTGTGTGTGTGTATAATTCTATATTTAAGAGGCGAGGAATTATGTACATTATTTATATTATTTACATTTGATGGATATTTGTCCTCATCTTGTTTATTGTTAACACAACGTTTCGGCTGATATACACTCCAGCCTTCATCAGGTGTCTTGGGGAAATTTCGAACCTAGGTTCTCATTCCTAAGGTATTTTTTCGATGTTGTTGCTGTTATTATTATTATTATTATTATTATTATTATTATTATTATTATTATTATTATTATTATTCAAGTCACTGCCTGGAATCGAACTCAGAATCTTAGGGCTAGTAACCCTCACTCGTAACCACTACGCCACATGTTTAAAACCTCTAAGGGATGGTTAAATCCAAAGGCGCTCTTGATGATTAGCTGCGTAGTTACAGTCCTTGGTGAAAGGTAGACAGTAGCAAGTAATTCAGCGGGTAAACCGTACTTTAAATAATATGCAGTAAGAAAATGGAGGAAAAAGAACAGGAAGAAGTTATTCTCCTTTCTTTACACCGCCGGTAAAACGTCTAGCTAGAATAAACACGTGGAAAATATGCACTTACTTAAACTTGGAAGTACGGATGAAAATAACCTCCATCCTACATCCACTTCGCAGCAGAATTATCAGCTAAGAAATCCACTATAATGTAAGACTCACTATTCTGTGTCTTTATTCTCGTTACCAATGTATCCCTATGATTTTCGCTCTTCTTACCTCTACATATGACTATGCATTCTGATGATGTCTACCCATACCATTGGTAAACAGAAACGATCGTAAATGTACTACTACTGCCAGGTTTTTTTTTATTAATTAATTAAATTGATGACGTACTAGTGTAAGCGACCAACTTTTTCCTGCTATTTTTCTTCCATTTTCTTCTTGCATACGCGCGCACGCACACACACACACACACACACACACACACACACACACACACACACACACACGCACACATTATCTAACGTTGTCTATCACTTTGTTTAGGGAGTGGCGTGCATTGTGATGAAATTTGATAACAGTTTCTTTCATTAGCTTGCTTATGTTTTAAGTATGATATATTAAAGACGAAATTGAGCCTTTCTGAAGCAAATCTAATTGTTTTATATATCTGATAAATGAAGGTCACCCAGTGGCAAGCTATTATTTATCATCAATACAGAAACCATTATAGTAATGGGAAATGGGCTTCGTATTCAAGGATTACCCCTCTAATTTTGTATATACTGCCTGTAAAATTACATTTTCGAATGTGTCTTTCGTTTTGCCTGATGTGGTATTTTAAGGTTGTTGTTAGTATTTCTAGTGAGGTTTCTGATCACGTTGAAACATTCACGTCCCCTCGCGGACATTTATTTTCTAAACTCTAGAGTAGTTAAAGATCAGTTCAATCAGTCAAGCGAATTTTTCTGCAACAACTGGACATGTGCATATGTAAGAAATCAAAGGTTACTAATTGAAATGTCAATGGAATTCCAGCATTTTTCTAATTTGTTTTGACAGTTAGCATACTCAAAGATATCTGCCAAGAAATTAAAACGAGTCATGCATGCATTCTTACAAGTTTGATTTTGCATTGCAACTCATGAAATTGAAATTGTCAAACAATTCATTCAACTTAATAGAAATAAAAATATTTTATATAAATCCACATTCGGATATATATATTCCAAGAAAAAATTGTTTACTTTAATCTTCCGTGAAGAAATATATGTGTATAAACGTATACACATATTTCTATTCATTCAATTAGAAATATATGCGTATCAATTTCTGCATATATAAATGAAGTTATGCATGTTTGAATAAACGCTTCTGTTTGTATCGATAGCCATTAATCTGCGCAGCACTTTGTTCCGTTATAAACAGCCTTGCATAAAATATACATATACCGCAATATTAGTCCGGCTTAGAACGCATACACACGTATGATATGCAAATATAATTAATGAATTCACGCACATATATAAACATATGTATAAAAAATGCACATCATATCATGTATATGTTGTACAGGATATTCGGGCAACATTTGATAGCTTGCATTAAAGGAAAAGAAAACACAATATCCCATACAAAAATTAAAGTATTGAGAAAAAACAAAGAAAAATACTATCAACTAGATAATAGCTGAAGATAACAGTTTACTCAAATCAGCCGTCCTCAGCTTCTTCTGCAGCCCCAAGACGTCTCCGGAACGTGGCACATGCGTTCCTCCCTGTGCCTGTAAGAAGACCTTCGAACAGAAGCTTGAACTTGGCCACCAGCCTTGGTGTTGCAGGTTAGTACCTTTCTCAACATAGCCTTGTACATAGTAAGCCATGGGATTACAATTAGGAAACCAGATACTGGAGTTGTTGAAGTCTTAGAAATCCTCCTTCAACTATCTCTGAATATTTCCGGAGGTATTGCAAGGAGCGGAATCTTGCTCCTAAATTGGCCGACTGTAATTCCATGGATCACTATGTATGCAGCAAAGTTGCGAAAACTACTAACCGTTCTTTCGCTTGCAACACCAAGATAAATATTTACGTCAAACTAAAGTTTCACCGACTGAAGGGGTGAAATTTCTATGCAGAGACCAGCAGTATTCAGGCATTAATTTTGTGTTCCACCTGCCTTGATACCTTGTCCCCATGGTGTAGACGTCTTGGAAGAATCTCTCCTCTTGCGCATTACACTATGATTTTCAAGGAAGTAGTCCAAATGTCTATGGAAAAATGCACTTTTACATTCATGTGTAAACCCAGTGCTTGAAAGCTAGTTAACAAGGTCTGCACAAGTCCTTCATAATTTCATGACTTCCTTTTTCCCAGAAAATCAGGCGCAATTGCAGCTAAAGAATTCCATGACGCCTTTTCAGCGCCAGATATTGTTTCCAAGGTCTGCTCATTCTGCACCCCTACCCCTATTTTGTGACCCGTCAAACACACAAAATCTTCATTTTCTCACAAGAAAAAGCAGCAAACGTTTTGCTTACTCCCACAACCAACTTGATTCACGCTTATAATTATATGTGTAAGTATATATGTTCCTTTATTGGTTAGCTCTTATGTCCCCACTATCATCCTTCTAATAAATTCAGCTCTATTTATAGAATATTAACACTACTACCTTCTTTCTTATTATACATATTTTTCTTCTTATTACTATTTTTCGAACCCTACCAATACCATCACCCCCTACCGGTTCCTTTCTATCCTGACACTGAACACTACTGTAACCGCCTCCCTCTCCTACTTCACTTTATCTCTTGACACTCCCTTTCTCCACCTATCCATTTCTTTGCAACCCTATACTTCCACCCCTATTGTCTTTTCTTCGTTCACTTTCTTTCTTCCTTCCCTCCTGTCCGTATATCTGACCTCACAATCTCTTACACAACTTCCTCTATTAACCTATTTATAGCCTACTGCTTGCACCACTACCTTCATTGCTCCCTTAACTATTTCTTCCTCCTTCCTTCCTGTCTTATGGCATGATCTCACATATCCTCCACTCACTTCGGGCTGTCTTTTAAGTAAACAACGTACAGAGTAAACTGGATACGAAATTATATATATTTACAAATATAACTATAATTATCACCGGAAAATACCCACACAGACTTTATACATGGATATTTACCTTTGGAATGGAACTATACTTCAAGTGCTTTTTCTTGTTTGTTTTTTTCTTCTCCGCATCGCAAATCTACTCATACTGCAAATCTACTCATACAGATTTAATAATCCTTAACTTCTACTATTATCGCCTCCGATGAAGGGATACGTTGAATTTTCCCTGAAACAGCTGTAAGACATTCTACATAAAATATAAATTTATTTATGCCATTGGTCTGTTTATCTCATTCTTTTTATATATATAAACGCTAATACACGACCCATGTTAAACTCCCCATTAATGTTGCAACCACATCTGGAGCAAAACTAGTCGGTATACAGCACTTACTCGGTTGCCATGCTCTAGTAGTCATAGGTGTTATTATACTCTATGTTGTGTACCAGTTATGTTGTTCTGTAGTTAATACAAAATATGACCTTTGCTGACCAAATAGTAGTACTCACATGAAGTACTCATAGTACTCAATAATAGTACTCATATTCTAATGTCGCAATAGTATTATTTCTTTCAGAAGACTTTGCAAATAAGATATGAAAAATAACAAAAGCGAACAGTATTGAACTGTTTGGTATTCATCACTTGGCGCCAATGGAAGTTTTGGTGAAAAATCTACATGAACACAATCATTCCATTATTGAAATGAATCTGATTTCCTGATTAATATAGCGTGATATTGATTAAACATTCCTAGTCTTCGCTTATTTTAAACAGTAGAACATCTCATATTTCGTATAATTTACCAGCGATATATATTTCACATATATGACAACTACATATATTTCACAGGTTTATATTACAGAACAACGATATCTGGTTTTAACAAATACTTAGCATTCATGTATTGATAATTTCATCTGCCTTGGTTATTACAATTCCCTACAATTCATTTCTGATAGGGAACAATGTGAGTAGGGAGTATTTCAATTAAATAAGACTATAGATATTTAACTTAGTGATTCATGATGCATAACTTGGAAAGACAATTTGATTTAGATTTGGAACATTCTAGTGATGAATGGTACTATTTTGATTCATAAAGTCAATATAAAACTATATCCATGTAGTCGCAGTGAATGCCCATGACATCGATAAATACTTAGTATTCTAATTTATCGACTGTATCAAGGGGACACGAAAAGGTGAAGCCGGTGGGTTTGAAATTAAAATATAGATGAGAAATCCTTAACTTTGAGGTATTCAATATATTATTTTACCAAAGGCTGCGAGCTGGCAGAAACGATAGCATGCCGAGTGAAATGCTTAGCGGTATCTCGTCTTTATGTTCTGAGTTCAAATTCTATCGAGGTCAAATTTGATTTTCATCCTTTTGTGGTCGATAAATTAAGTACCAGTTGCGTTCTGGAGTTGATCCAATTGACTGGTCACCTTCTCAAAGATTTCGAGCCTTGTGCCTAGAGTAGAAAAGAATATATTATTTTACCAGACATAGGGTCTTCCACCAGGCACCATCTTCACCCAAGGCACCATTACCTCCTCCAGGCACTTGATGTAGGCCTCCATGTTGAGTCTCAGGCCGTGTGGGAGAGGAATGGAGGCATAACACTACCATCACTAGTGATCACTCCAAACACCATGATGCTGACTAGATGCTTGATTTTTATCCCTCTCGGTACATGTTTTGGGAACACAGCAAGCCAACGGTTGTTCTGTGTGCTCACCATCTAATCCTGACAGAAATTTTTCTTGTCTGAGGAAAACCAAAGCGTGTTCGGTTGGAGGGGATGCTTGAATTCATTCAAAAGCCTCGCAGCGCGGTCTCTCTTCCTGTCCTCGATAGTTTGGAATGAAAATTGGTCGTTTCTCGTCTTCTATGAGGAATACCGAATGTCTTTGTGCACTACCTGCCAGATAAGAAACTCAGACACTCCCATATCCCTGGCGATGGACCTGATTAACTTGGAGGGAGCGTTGTCAATCATGTTCTGGATCTCACCAACAAATTCAGGAGTTCAGAACGATCAGATTGAGTTTTCCGAGCCGTCGTACCTTCGTAATCACCATTTGACTCATCCAACTCTTTCCCAATCCTCTGCACTGTCCTTAGATTTACACACAAACAGTCTGAGATGTTCGTATCGTATCTTGCAGCCTGAATGCCAAGCAGTACAGCATGTCGTTTCCCAAATTTCTGGCAGAGTGATTTGCGTCATGTTGTTGTCTTCCTCACAGACAGTGCTCAACTGACCCTACTATACTGTGTAGCCGACAAAATAAAAAAAACCCTGTATGCACGGAATTAAAAATATAAAATGGGACAATTTACCCATAGCTCCATGTATATACATATATGCGTGTATGGGGTCCGTTCGCGCTCCTATATGTGTGTAAGCATGTATATATATTATATGAAATTACGTTGCATTAATCGTTACGGCACCGGACAAAATGCTCAGCGATATTTCTTCCGGCTTCACGTTCCGAATTCAAAATCTCCCGAGGTCGAGTTTACTGTTCATTCCCTTTGGGTCTGTAAAAAAGAATCATTTGAATAATGGGGTCGATGCAATCAACTTAAGCTCTCCTTTCAAATCCACTGGTCTTGTTCCAAAATTAGTGAGAATTGTATTTTACTTCGTGGATTGTTTACCAGGATTCAATATGACCAGAAATGAGTTAATTGTCGAATAGCTTCTTACTTTCTTATGTGAGTCCAATACAAAGGATAAACCGATGGTAATATTATTCAGTACCAAAGGGACGAAATATATTACTAACAAAAACATTCTGCGAAGCTATTTTCAAATCATCATAAATATTCCGAAGTACTCAAAGCACCGTAAATAAAAACAAACACCGCACTCTTGTACTGAATGTTTAATAGCTAAGTAGCAACAGCAATTATTTTCATAAGGAAAATAGTGATACTTGTTGAATTACTGGTGAACGTATAACAGTTTTAATCGGGTCACTACTTCCAGTTCTGCTCACTGTATTTCTTGATATTTCCAGTAACTATATCTAATCAGAGACAGTAAATCTGGTTTATATTGATACTGGCATTCGGAAATATTTCATAGCAAATGAATATAAAGCTGAAACAGCAACATAGATTAAGTAGCGTTATTAACATTTTATAAAAAGTGGTAAACAATTGGAACCATCACGACATACCTCACAGTCACTCCGCCATTTAACGTCTGTACATTCCTAATTTAGAGAGTGATAGGAGCATATCTGTATTAGCCATGAATATATGAATGTAGTTATTAATTTTACTGGTTAGCGTTCCAACTCAAAAGGAGACGAAAACCGTGCCTCCGTTGATAGTTCCGCAGCAACAAGATCACAAGAAATTTGATTAGACTCCGAAGGGCTAATGTCTGAATCTGAAGCTGCAGTAGAAACGTGCATGCTGGTAATCATATGGACATATCTTAATTTTTTCACAGATTGGTTACTTTAGATATAAATTTATAGGATAATCAATCATCACTGACTTGGTTAAAGTATTCTAAATATGGGACCAGTTACGACTTTTACGATAAAAAGGTAAGCCATCACAATAGATATATAAAAATGAATAGCTGCAACTAATACTTTATAGTGTAGAAGTATCACCTGTATATAACATATCACTTGACAATGTACCACATTCCGTCAGCATGTCCAACATGTCCAGCACTAATTCCCCCAAAATATATTTGGAGGCAAAATTACACACTAAACTAGTACGCCTAATGTACGCTTAATCTAACAACTGAATTTCTGAATGCTTAGAATATCGCTCTGGTACTCTTGTAAATCTTCACATGTTTTAGAAAATAGCAATTTGAAAATACTATAAAATTTTAGCAAATAACACAGCTAGCACAAAATATACCAGGAATTGTCAGTGAAAAAACTGGTAATACTATATGAATTCTAAACAGAGCAAATGATAATTTGGTTCTGGAGAACGATTTTTACATTACTTACATTAAAGAATTAAGCTCGAATGAAAGTATGGCAGTTTAGGGAAAGCTTATACATTTAGCTGTAATTTGCACGAATAAAAGAAACAAATAGCCATTTCTAAAGAGAAAATTGCCAACGATACACATGCATATTTTATTAAATATCAATATCATAAAATATTGTTTCACTATTCTCACACAACATGTCTTACTCTAGAACATTTTTTCCCTACTTTAATTTCAGACATTTTAAATCCTGAACAGTGTCGTTTATCTTAAATATCATTTTAAACACTGAATACATCATACTTATTTTCTATTGAGCATTCTTAGCCGTGTTTAAAGTGAATAAATATGTTCACTATTACTTATGGAAATGAACATATTTGTTAATCTTAAATCATATCTGTAACCATGAACACTATTGTTAATCTTCAAACCTTATATGCATATTCTCCATGATATATCTACAATTCGCTTCTCATGATATATTTTCACAACTTCAAATGTACTCTTAATATATTTTCACACTCCAATAATAAAAATAATTTTAACTTTGTTAAAAATGACGCTAAAAGCAGATTTATGGTGGTGGTGGTGGTGGGGTTCTGTTGTTTTATTTGTCCTTTTCATAAGGGAAAATTATCTATCCTCAGTACAAATGATGACTGCTTACCACTTCAGGAATGGTCAAAACACCTGCCGCCTTTTGAGTATCATCTTCAAAACAACCACTTGTAACTTCTGTAAAGAAACAATAAGTGATGGCACATGAAATAACTAGCTAATGAGAATGTTATTTCTTTGGAGATATAGATGTTTCGTTAGGGATGCAAGCTGCTAAGAAAATTATAGTAGGCCACTATTGTGGACAACCGATGCACAACAAATGAGAAAAAAAAGAATATAAAAACAATAAATTAAGAAACTAGTTATGATTTCGATTATTAAAGAGGTTGGAAGTTGGTAGGATATATATTTTATAAATATTAACAAAGGATAATTTCATACAGTACTGTGGAAATATAAGGAAATTACGAAAAGAAAATTGAGATCAGAATAAGAATTCATAAGCGTGAGGTAAGGCAATGAAATATATATGAAGGAAATTATAATAGCAGTCAGAAAAATATATTTGGAAATTCAGATAGTAAGGAAACAGCAACAAATAAGACATTTACTTTCCAAAATAAGAGATGAATTAAATAATGAAATAAAGAATGGAACAAGGGAGATGTAAGTTGAGAAGAGAAAAAAGAATTGTCACCTCTAGACGGGAAAAAAAGCTAGGGACTCACTAAGCAGCTTGTTACAAATGAAACTAAGTTCTTGTAATTTGTACGTTAAATATGTTAAAAAATGGCATGGTAAATTACACATATGCTGCTACAGGCTACAGATTATAAACGCTATAGACTATATACACAACATTGAGTGCGCAGAGAGGTGTAACCCCAATGGCTTTGTGTACAACATCTTTGGCGACAATGAAGTTTTGGGATTCCATTATCGATTGAACAGCCTCATTGGCTGTTCACAGACAGACTACTTATAAGTTCGCTGTTGTTAAAAACTTAAGTAAATCGGAGAAACCAATTTACAAATATAAAGTATTCTTACAAGTCAGTTCAAGTAATAACCGATGACTGAATATAGTTTTAACTGTCCACAAACATTGACAAAGTGTTTCACTCGTTCATAAGTACAGAGATGACTTAAAAAATTACACATATGTTGTGTTATAGAGTGATGTATTAAAACAAAATACTGTTAACCTACGAAATTTATGCAATTTGGTGTGATGATGGAGTTATATACCAAAACGATTTACTTTCTATACTATTTACTTTCGCACTTACAAACAGTAGGGTTAGAAGCCGTATTTCAGCGGATAGTGAGAGTGCACACATTCGCTTATGAAATCTTACCAGAGGATCGGACTTAGCCAAGCGAATCTCTCTCTTCTCTGCACAAAGATATTGTACATGTTTATACACAGATTCATTCATTTACTTTAGCTAAAAATATTTAACCATGCATCTATCACAGTGTGTGTATGTATGTATGTATCTATGCATGTATGTATGTATGTATATATATATATATATATATATATATATATATATATATATACAATCTGGGGCATTCAGTGGCCAGATGTTAGGGGTGATGTGGTCGTCGAAATTGTCTAACAGCCACTACCGTGGTCATCTACTTGTGTGGTACGGTGCAGGGTCCACTTACCAGACACAGGATCTTCCAGCAGCCACCCTCTTAACCCAGGGCAGTACTATTTCCTGGAGGCACTTGATGTAGGCCTCCATGTTGAATCTGAGGCCGTGTGAGAAGATGAATAGAGGCATAACGTCGCCATCACTAGTGATCACTCCAAACACCATAATGTTGACTGGATGTTTAATTTTTATCACTATCGGTACATGTTTTGGGGAAACGGCAAGCTAATTGTTGTTCAATGTGTTCACCAACTGTTCGTTTTGCAGCTTCCGGCATGAGCGCATGGGAGTACAGCATGTCATTTCCAAATTTCTAGTAGAGTGAATTGCGTCATGGTGCTCTTTTTCTCACGTACGGTACCCAAATGACCCTTCTATACTGTGTTGTTGACAAAATCAAAGAAAAACAATGTACATGCGCGAAATTAAAAATATGAAATGGCTACAATTACCTATCACACTTTGTATATATATATGTATATACATACATA
>NC_068982.1:31544842-31546700 GCF_001194135.2 Octopus bimaculoides
ATATATATATATATATATATATACTCGCATAGCGATGTACATCTATTCTATAGTAGAGAATGATTCTTAAGCAAGAATACTTTTCCGTCGGTAGTTGTGAAACGTAGTCTTACCACAGTCTTAGATGTTATGTAAAATCCCTGTGGTAACGAATGAATCATTCACGTTTGTAGATCTACTAGGAACTAAAGAAAACTTAGAGATAAATAATAACAGCAAGAATAAAAACTACTACTACTACTACTACTAATGCTGCTGCTGCTAATAATACTAGTAGTAGTACTGCTACAACACAACGTTGACAGAGCCACAATTAGCCGTGCATGATAACTCGGATAATCTGGTGATACAATTTGTGAAGATGTGTTGAAAATTTATTCGTTGATTAGGTGCAAGTAATACATTTATTACAAGAGACGTTATTAAAGCAACTTTACTAAACACTTCCACTAGAAAAGTTTGAACCGCTATTATTACGGAAATCAATTACAAAAAAGTGAGCCACGTAAATGAAATATCGGGTAGCCTTCAAAAGCAAAACACATTCTGGCAAAAATTAATTATCGTCATGTTTGATATTATTTTATGTCATTTGTGTCTTTATTTAGATTACTACAGCTCTGACTTTCAATTCAATAAATTCTAATTTCCTGTTTGCTTCTAAATTTCGTTTTGTTTCTAAATATACGCTTTGACAAAGTATTCCCGAATTATCGTTGGGCATCCTATTGAATTAAATGTATTTAGATAACTTTTCTGAAATTTAAAACTAATTAAAGATCAAACATGAAGTCCTCCTATTAGCACTTGTCGAAACAGAAAGGAGTGTATATTCATATTAAAATTTAAATTTGGTGTTTACACGAGAAGAAAAATTGGTGGAAAAAAACCCAATAAATTATTTAACAGATTATTACTAATAATATATAGCAATTATTAGAAAAACGCACATATACATATTTATTATTATAAGTGTCCATTTCTAACACTCACACATGTGTGTGTATATGTATATGTGAGTGCTTGCATGTATGTGTATATGTGTTTAGTGTGAAAGTGTGTAGATAAGTGTGTATATGCGTGTATGAGATTATTGAAGAGTAGAGAGTTAAAAAGAAGAATCTAATTCATATACTTATATATGTGTGTGTGTGTACGTGTGTACTTGTATGTATGTGTGTGTGTGTGTGTGTGTGTGTGTATGTTTGTGTGTGTTTGTAGTGGATGACTATTTACAGCTCGTCTAAGAAGATTTTGGCAACAAATATTTGTGTCGACGGAGCCGGTCAATATCACAGCATATATAAAGCATTTGTGTTGTCGAGCATATTATGATAAAGTATAGGTTGTTCCACATATGGTATCTACAAGATTTGTGTCAGCCATATGCTGGATCGTAAATCAAACATGTCTGCCACAATATACATAGTTATATATATATAATTAGAAAATGGAAAAAAAAAACATAGATTAACAAGCACATCGATTGGACCACATTAAAGGCTTGTTTATTGACATAAAGCAAACCATAACAATATATATATATATATATACATGCATATATGGGCACAGGGCGTCTCTAACAGTAAACAACGTAAAATATGTAAACAAATGAGTTCAGTACGCAAACAACGAAACAAATGGAAAACAGAAAACAGAACAAGTAACATAAAGACCTTTCATCAGTTGTTAGCTGTCTATCTACTTCTCATTTCGAGCCTTGAACGACAATATGAACCTTCGAATAAACTTCATTCATATCGTCCGCATTCTACACTCATTTCGTATCAAGGTAATTTGTCGATGTCTTATTTAAACATTGATCATTCAACACGCATGGAAGATAAGTTTTTTTAAC
>NC_068982.1:31546710-31552543 GCF_001194135.2 Octopus bimaculoides
TATATATATAAATATATATATATAGAAAGAGAGAGAGAGAGAGAGACAGACAGACAGAGAAGGAGGGAGAGGGAGATATATAGATAGATAGATAAATAGATAGATAGATAGATAGATATATGCTCTCACACATACACACGCCCACACCATCTTCGCGATGTGGTTGAGGTGGTCAGTTCTTGGTCATAAGGTCATCGGTGGAATTTTTTGGCTGGGTGGCCTTTCATTTCGGATTGTTCCAACTCCATTAGAGTATCCCTAGTATTGATTGAATCTTATATTGCAGTTTCTCTCCACAGTTTGCAAATTTCACGCAACAGAATGTTACATTATATTGTAGCTGTGTATAGAATTTTTGTCTCAAAGAAGCAACAGGTGTCGAGTCAAGAAGAGGGTGGGAGTCGAGTTTTCAATGAATTGGGAATATATGTCTGTAACTTTGAGCTGCAGAGAGAAAATATTTTAAAACTATTCCTAGTATTATGCAATTTTGTTTCTACTAAGTGCCGTGACAATAATTAAACATTAGCAAGACATTAATGATAGTTTGTGGAATAACTAAGGTGATGTATTTTTCTGCTTAATTTCATGACAGACAACGTTAGGAAAAAAATGGCTTTTGCAAGGAGTTGATGTACTTTAAACAAGATATGGTGTTGACAATTACACTAATGATATGGTGAATTTTAACCAGAACTAATTGTATTGTTTGTACTTGTATATTGTAAACGATGGTGTTTGTCTTGACATAACAAAGGGAAGTAACTGGTATTTGTCTCTATGTAGTTGATTGCTTTATGTGGACATGTACGCTCCATTTCCTTCATATTTAGAGTAACCGTTTCTATTGTTTAGTTTGCGCAAACTTTACACTTTATAATTAAGATGAGTGAAAATAGTTTGCAAATTTATGGGACAAAGGTTATTTAAAACACTAGCATGGAATAAATATGTATAGAAACGGTATTTATTCAAAATGTATTTGTATATTGTTTGGAAGACCACTTGTTAGTTAAATTTTAACTATAATTATGAAGACAATAATGTAAATTATGGTGAATTATGGTGGTCATTAATTTTGGTTTCTGGAAGTTGTTTGTTTAAAGCATAATTTCAAGAATTAGGTTAACGTTTTAATGATTTGGAAGGGGTATACTATGAAATTAAATATGTTGTCTCCGGGGTATATTATGACACTCAAGCACTCAATTTTTTTTAACGTTTTATATCCATAATAAAAATGAGAACTTTTTTCGACTTGCTCTTCTTTGTTAATTCTTTGTTTGTTGAATTACATATGTTCTGCATGGATTGTATGAGTTTTATTCCGGTTCGATGCGTTAACTTTCGTTATTATAGCAATGGAAGTGATATGTAATATTATTTTCTTTGTTTCTTACTTACATATGTGGGTGTGTAAGGAAGTGTATTTACTTTTATCAATATTCAGGAATGCATATGCATGCTGATTATAAGATATTTTCAAAATATTAACTGTGTTGCCTCTATATCTGTTCCCTATTGTTGGATATTATTGTTCGTTGGTCATAGTGTCTTTAGGATACACAGTTTTGCAATTTTTAAACACAGCAATGATGGTTACTTCGTAGCATCTATTTAAAACAAAAGAGACGTGCTAGCAAACTTTGATATGATGAAACATGACAATCGGTTAACTTTTTTGGTAAAATTTCAGTGATATTTTTGACGTAGGAGAAAACACTTTCGTATTAATTTAAAAACTATATTAGCTAAAGAGAGATTTTTTTCTTCGGTTTTAAAAATGTAATTAATAAGTTGTTACGTTTTCTGTTATTTTGTGTGAAGATCATGCTTTCCCTTCAATATGCTTTATTTTTTTAATATACAGACAGCTTCTTTAAAGGTTTCCCATCAGCTAACCATTGAGATAGTATAATAGATGGATTTGTAACAATATATGTTAATATTTCGCGATGATTGTTAAGTATATACTTAAATGTTTTATTTTGTTTATGATATAGATGAAATAGTTACTGTTCAAATTCAGGGTAGCATATAAAAATTTGGTTACTGTGGTATCCTGTTTGGTTGCTGCATTAAAGATAGATATTTTGTAAAAAAAAAACATCGTTGTTTCTCTTTTGCTCCAGCTGTTAAAGAGAGATGATTAACATTAGGAAGCTGTCATCTTGACAAATACTAGCCTCAGTTATTTGGATGTTGCAGCCTAGCTTTTGCGCAAGACACAAATATACCAAAATCAGTTATCTCAAATTAATAATGTGCTTTTCTAATAACTGAAATGAAGTTCACAAAGGCTTCTTTAAAATTGAAAACTTCATTTTAAACTTTCTTTCTCTCTCTAGGAAGCAGCAATATTTCAGCTTGCTTTTCTATGCCAGTAATATGTATAGCATAAGTCAAAGCATCCATTAAAAAATGTTTAGAGATAATTTGGCAATCCTCTCGTGTGTGGAACTGTTCGAATTTAAATTGACACTTTTCCATAATAGAACACAATCATTCACATTCTGTGCTTCTGTTATTCCCTAACAAGACAGATGAAACTGGTTTTAACGTATTGGATGAGTTCATTTTTATGTATATTTTACCTACCTTTTACCGAAGTTACTTTTATTAGACGTAATTGCATATAACTGAACGGTTTATGACTGAGGTTCATAAATGTTAAAGAGGTACACGGTAATTCGTTATGAACGTTTTTTATTCTGTGTTCAGTATCTTATATGGAACTTATTTTCTTTTGTTATATAACTTGTCAAATCCTTTAGAGTGTTTCTCATTATCTTTTTATCAGTATTATTAACCGAATTCGCTATGTATCTATGACCTAACCACTTCACACACATATATATACATACATACATAAATGGTGGTTGTCTACTCCTTAAACAGAGTTTGACCACCTCCTGCACCTACACCTTAGCCCTTTCATGGAGTCTGATGTGGCTTTTTAAACCAGACAGTGTTTTGAAAAAACACCCACACAGATTGCACCTCTGATTTGCACTACCAATACCTGCAAGTAAGTTCTGCTCATTGTGGATCCTAACATGTCTTTTAAGACCCCCATTGGATTTGCAAACCCTCTGGCACACACCACATGAAGTCAATTGGAATGGCTCCAAAAGATATAGAAGTCCTCGCTTCAGATCGAGTTGGATGGCGAACAAGGGTGTGGAGTGGAGTGAAAGCATTTGAAGAGGCCAGGATGATGCAAGCAGGGCTCAAGAGACATTTAAGGAAAAATGTAAAGACTGAGAAAGTGAATGACAAGGACCTTTTTTGTGTGCACAGTCTGTGACAGACCATGTCTGTCCTTGGCTGGCCTCAAATCTCACCTGCGAACCCATGGAAAACATACATAAATACATGCATGCACACATATATATAGCGGACTTTCAGATAAAATTAGTATTATTTGAACTAATAAACGATGCGAGAACGAACTGCATGTGCTCTGATTTTGTAACAACGCTTAAACACTGGGTCAAAGGACTGTGATATAGAAGACATTTGTTTGGTATAACACACGTGCGATACACTCACACACACACACACACACACACACACACACACACACACACACACAAGATTATTAGCGGCGAAAGCAAAAGTTAATGTTTATATTCAACTTAACGTAGATGTCTTGTAAGAGCGCCGGTATTCATCGTCAGAGGTCCTCTCATATAGACGCATGGCGTATATATAATTTCAGACGAGAATAATTTTGTATGGGTGCCGGAACTGCCACATCACGTGGTTACAGTGTACTGCATATCTTCAGTGTCAGGCATCCTGTGAATGCATACCAGCCAAATATTACTGGCATGGTATATAGAATATCATTGATTTTTCAATCACTGATGTTGTAAATAGCTAGCAGGTTTATTAAAATGTTATCAGTAATGGAAGCGGTATTAATAGCAAAATGCATATGCTGCGATATATGTCTGTTTTTAAGCATTATAGTCTATATGAAAAGACTTCTCATATTGCAGTATTCAGTTTTTTAACAAGACATCTACGTTAATAACTGCCTTTTGGAACTAGCACTCCTTCCGTCGCTAATGAAAATTTTGAATAAACTCACTGCATACTATTTGCGACATCAGTGACTGAAAAGATCCTGATATTCTATATGCCTTGGCAGCGAGATTTGGTTAATATACAGTGACATAAATTAACATACGCACACATATGTGGTGATGCGTGGTGATGCGTTGAGATGATCGGTTCGTGATCATAACGTTGTAGGTGGAATTCATTGTCTGGATGGCTTTTCATTTCACATTGTTCAAATTCAATCAGCTCTAATGAGTAACAGTTGGATGGGTAAACTCTCTTTTTCTTCCAGCTGTCACGACTTATTTATTCCACCGGGTCATGTTTTACGGTGACGTGAGCGAATGTACAAACACTCACGACTACTTGAAAACCTAAAACAATTTGAAAGAGCATAAAGTTTATTAACAAGCTTTGTCGTGAACGTGGGAAACCTGTTCTTTTTAAATAATCATTGTCTCCACAGATTAGCCCACGGAATTGGCAACTTTTTATGGTGAGTACCCAATAACCACAACTGAATATCGTTTCATCATTTCCCTTATATCTATAGCACCTATTTGATGAAAACATGATCTCTTGGATGGTACTTAGATAGTTAGTCTAATTGCTATTTAAGTTCTTTAGAGGAACTGTGAGAAAGGCATTTCTTTTTAGGAATTTCTACTCTTAAGTCATGTGTTGCAAGCAAGAATGATATCTAATTAACGAAGAGTAAAGCGCTTTTGCAGTGTACTTAAATGTTTGAAATTTAAGGTAACTTTCTTGATACGTTGGATGATTAAACACTATTGATAAATAGTTTAGCAGATGCAGTTGAAGTTCATGTTCATTAAAGTTTACTGTAGACTCTCTTTGTGGTAATATTTTAACACAAGCATTTTCCTGTTTAGTTTCAAAACTATTAAAAAAATTTTAGCTCCTGCTTAGTCTTTTGATGACTTACAATGGTTTTGTAATTTGGTAGAATTCTTCTTCAAAGATTTTTCGGAGTGCTTAATTTCAAGGATGCTTGTACCTATTTTAGCAACTACATCTTCAAGCAGCTCTCGAAATGCTATGTATTCTAAAATGTATACATAAAAACCTTTCAGCAAAAGAGGGTCCTTATATTAGTTTTGAAGATTTTGATATGTAGGTGAAATGAGGAAGAAAACTATGTTGGTTTTCGTCTAACAGTGAAAATATATAAGCTAGCCTTCCATTGGATAAGGCAATTGTAATGTTTTCGTTAGAGGTGTCCAATTGAATGTGATGTATTTGGAACACCAGCTCAGAAATATGCAAGTTGATATTGTTACTTCAAGCAAGAATTCTTAGAGGAAAGATATCGTACATAACTTGTAAAAGAGTTTTACCATAAGCTAAAGCTACAGATTGAATGAATTTGTATATAACTCTTGAAAAATATTGCACTGAGATCAGCCATCAATACAATATATGTTATATTTAATAATATTCACGAAGAAATGCAATTAGTGATATAGCCTCAGTCAATGATATACGCATATTCAATATTTTGTACAGCTTGCAAGTGATTTCGTGAAAGATAATACATAGATAATAAATAAAAACATCAATTATTTAGTACCAAAATTCGAAAGAAAAGGAAAAATAAAAAGAACATGTGTGTAAATCAAATTTTACCATAATAATCAAAGAGAAACCAAGTTTTGTTACACCGTTCACGTATGCTTGAATATGTATATATATATATATATATACATACACGCACACACACATATACATGCATGTACCCATATAT
>NC_068982.1:31552679-31557321 GCF_001194135.2 Octopus bimaculoides
ACACAGGCACACGCACACACATACAGGCATACACTTGCACTCACACATATATACACATAAAGATACATTCATACACACTCATATACATACATACATGCGTGCATGAATGAAAGATTGTATAAGCGTGTGTATCACTCGTTTTAGTTACGGCAATGCGATAAATATTTATATTTTCGAAGAGTCTGATACCTATCTTCAAGAGGCTTAGCCCGAATGTTTGTTTTTGTTAGAAACCCGTTAAAGGCACTCGAGTGCTTCTACCAATTATGTCTACTAACACGAACCCAAGGGGCCATAATGCAAAACCTCCGCTCTTTTAACATTCTCATCCAATCACTTACATTGAATGCTACATTAATTCATTGGTGCGAAAGAATGAAGGACAAAGTTACGTGAGTGGAACCGAATTCAGTTGTAAAACCGTAGGCGTTGATAGGAAAAAAAATCAGAACATGGAGCCCATCACTTTAATGTCGCTATCGATTTAGCTCCGATGCGCCTATGTATGTTTTTACATCTACGGAAAGATGAAAAGAAAATATTGAAAAGTTCAAAATATTTTATCTCATATCTAATTTTTTTCAAAATATTGTTATTGCAATTTTACGCCGTTAATTACAAAGCGAATGCACTGAAATAATTATCATTCTTATCATTACTATTATTGTCGTTATTGTTGTTGTTGTTGTTGTTATTATTATTATTATTATTATTATTATTATTATTATTATTATTATTATTATTATTATTATCATCATCATCATCATAATCATCATCATCATCATCATCATCATTACTATTATTATTATTATTATTATTATTATTATTATTAGTAGTAGTAGTAGTAGTAGTAGTAGTAGTAGTAGTAGTAGTAGTAGTAGTAGTAGTAGTAGTATGAGGAGGACGAGGAAGAGGAGGTGCAGCAGTAGCAGCAGCAACAGTAACTACATATATCAAACGTTCACAGCATGTCGGCATATTTGTTTTTGCATTTTATTATGTATTTCAAATTTATTTCTTATTTTCATCTCAGTTATCCATTCATTTGGTTCGTTGTAATTTGAAAATTGATTTCAATGTAATATCGTTAAAGGAATCAAGAAATCAGATTGTTTTGGACTAAAATTAATATTTACCGAACCAATAATTTGACTACACATCAAAAAGTGCTGAAGAAAGATATGAATAAATTCAAAATAATAGACATCAAAATTAAATTAAGTCACAAGATAGTAATGAGTAATTTGAAAACATATATTAAAAACGGAAATAAAATGTACTGGAAATATATGTTGCTACGTTAACAAATATTAAGAATTGTATGTGCATTAAAATTTCTATTCCAGAATGATTAATTATTTGCTTTAGCCTTATAAAGACAAGTGATGAGAATAGTACTACGTCTCAGATAGCGTAAAGAGACTTAGTCAGTTTTAAACACTTTGACAGCATGTTCACATACAAATATAAAGACACGCGTGCATACGTGCATATAGTATTTTTCATAACGCACGGCACAAAAGATGCTCTATACATGTCTCAGAATAAAATTCCTTAAAATACTATTCACACTCGTACGTCCAGGATTTCCTGTCTTTCCTCATAAAAAAAGCAAAAATTTGCGTTATGAAATATGTCAAGTGTATAATATATATATACATAAATATGGGAGAATTTACGAAAAGAAACAACAGACGGGGACAGGTGGTGTAAACAACAAAAGGGTGTATTAGAGAAAGTCTTTAACGTTTCGAGCTACGCTCTTCAACAGAAAGAATATGGAGAAAACAAGGAGAAAAACACGGAGAAAAAAATTGAATGTTTTGGTCAGCGATCTATCATGGCGATCTATATATATACACTAAATGAATAAATATTCGAAAGTATTTATATTCTTTAACTTGTTTCAGTCATTTAACAGCGGCCTTGCTGGAGCACCGCCTTCAGTCGAACAAATTGACCCCAGGACTTATTCTTTCTAAGCCTAGTACTTATTCAATCATATATTTTGCCGAACCGCTAGATTACGGGGACGTAACACACCATCAGTTGTCAAGCGATGGTAGGAGGACGAACACAGATATAAACACACACTCACACACACACACATACACACACACACACGCACACACATATACGACGGGATTCTTTCAGTTTCCGTCTTCCAAATCAACTCACAAGGCTTTGGTGGGCCCGAGGCTATAGTAGAAGACATTTCCCAGGGTATCACGCTGCGGGACTGAACCCGGAACCAATGTGGTTGGTAAGAAAACTACTTACCACACAGCCACTCCTGCCCTTATAGATATTATTAATTATTATCATTATTAAAGTGAATAACAACAAAGATAACAAGCAAAAAGCGATAAATGGCAAATCCAAACTTTTTTAATTAATTTATAATTATAATGAGGCACACGCAGTACCGGCATTGTTGCGAAAATCAGAGTCAAAAAATCCTCTAAGAAAACCACCATTCACTGGAAGGATAATAAGCACAACACAAATCTGGCCACTATCAACTGATTTCAAATTTTGAGAGTTTATTTCCCTTTGCTAGATTTTTTGTGCACATACATATATACATAGATTGGGAAAAAAAACTGTGCCTCATTCTACACAAAATTGAGTGAAATAATAATCGTATGTTGCCTAGGTACATACATTCCCGCAGTTAGATACAATTAAATGTCCGTTATGTACCACTGAATGTTCTTGGATGTTTATTCCAAGAGACTTATTGCTGACGTTCATCATGTTAACTGACAACGAATTTCAGTAACCATTCAATTGTTGAAAATTTTCGCAACATGAATAGTTAACTGCATCTCGCGTTAACCTTATAGATACGAAGTATTTTCTATAATCTTATTGAGGCTAAACAAACCTCTATATCGCAAAACAAATTCTATATAATTTGAATCATTGTGATGCATATATTTGTCAGGAAGTACAAGTGTCTATTGCCGCTGGAAGTTTAATGAAATATGAGTTGCCTGCAGGGTAAGAATTACTGTGTATTATGCATTATGCTCAGAGCTTGTGCGAGTTAGATATTATTATGTTTCAGCTAGATTCCGAACCACCCAAATCTACAATGAAGTATGATTGTTTTAAGGACCTCTTCCTATTAAATGCAGAGCTTCAAGCGTTGGAAAATATATAGGGTAGACGAAATTCTATGAAAAAAATGGAGCTGCAAAGAGGACATGTTATGAAATTATGTCCCTGCAGGCAGACGATTGTGTAAAATATCAATTCAATGAAATTTCACTCTAGTAATAATAACTCGAAAATGCACAATAATACATAAATAACCAAGAAATTTTTCAGAAAGTACTGGTTGATAATTTAAATATCTTATTATTATTTTCTGTCTTCACACTGCTTTACTGATTGTTATTGGAAGAATAGCAAATGTCAACCGGACAGGAGATTTAGTAGATGACTAAACGTCACCGAGAGGTATCCTTGTTGTATTTGTTGCAATCAAAAATAGTACTTTCAGTTTTGATATCTTGATGGTGCATCATTTATAGCGGAAATCAATGTCAAACTTTTAAACTTCAGACATTTAATTTTTCTTCACTTCTGCTAGTAAGATATTTCATTGACTTCTATTGAAGTGAATGGATGTCAGCCTTATACATAGTATGTATCAAGAGCATTACTGTAGATTTATATGTTGTGACGCTATACATGATTTTCAATACGACAAATCTAAAAATCGCTGCAACATTGAAGTAATACCTGTTGACTTCCATCGAACACTTTCTGTTCTCTTTGTAGCATTTATTTATATAAGTCTACGAAATGCCATACAAGAAACATAAAACAATGGCAAGGGTGGTGGAGAATTATATCAGATGAACTTAGATAAATATCCTCTCTATAGTATCAGAAATGATTGGTAAGATTAAGACTAACTACTGCAACTTGAAAAGCTATTGGTCGGAGCATTGAAATATATGATGTACAAACAGTTATATCCAGTTTACAGATGGTATTTATAATGACACGCAGTCTGGTAACCTGTAACAGCTTACAGAGCCTGCATATCTTTACATAATTAAACGTTCGTCGTTCTTAGTACTGATATTGAAGGCAGAGTTATTGAGATACAGCTATGGATATAATGTATTTGCATTTATGTACTTATATAGATGTGTCTGTCTGTCTGTCTGTCTGTCTGTATGTATGTATGTATCTGTATACATCTCTGTATCTATACATACATATGTATATATATATATATAAACAAATAGCAAATGAGTATATGCATATATACGCACAGGTATGTGCACACCGACATCCACCTGCACGTATAGGTGCACATCTGGGCACAGGACATTGCAAACAAACGTAGACGAGAACACACGAGCCACATAGAGAACACTCCACCCCATCAGCCACCCACGTTTCAACACCGGCGTTTCGACGAGCTTGGGCAGGACGCATCGTTAAAACGGCTCGTCCCATGGATCGCAGATTCAATTTGTATACGCAAATTAAATCTAGCCATGGAGGAATGTAGTGGCGGACAAAAAACAAGACAGTAAAAAAAAAAACAGAAAAGGCTTTACGGCCAGACAAGAAAGATTATGTGTGTATGAACGCGATGAGGCACGAACTTGAGAGGGAC
>NC_068982.1:31557735-31566928 GCF_001194135.2 Octopus bimaculoides
TATATATATATATATATATATATATATATATATATCTGTGTGTGTGTGTGTGTGTGTGTGTGTGTGTGTGTGTGTGTGTACATATATATACACACATAAACATGTGTGTGTATATGTGTTGGGGTGTATCTGTGGAACGAGAAGAAAGAGGAACAGAGTTAAGAAGGATGCAGGTACAGATAGAATGAGGATTGAAATATAAACAAAAGCCAAATGAAATATATTAACAACACCGCGAAAGAATTGAAACAGTAATGATGCATTAACTGTGACACTAAAAAGGTAATATTTGGTCAACTGTTCATGGACGTCCACGAACAAATTGTTCGTGTATAAGATCTATAGAGCATATAAGCAGACGGGTTATAAATATAAACAAACAGGAATATACGATATAAATATGCGTTAAAATCCATAAGATCATATTGCAATGAAGCATATTAATATACACTGTTACCTTGTTAATTTATGCAAGTTATTTACATAAATACACACGTTCACAGACAGACACACGCACATGCACACACTCGGGCACACATACATATATAGACATATATATTTATATATATATATATATATATATATATACATGCATATATAATATATATATATAGATGGATAGGCGGAAAGGAAGCTAGATAGTTAAATCGATGCATAGAGAGCTAGATGGACGTATACAAAATGGCTTCATACTCACATAGGTACAATCAGACACAAACACATTCACGCATAATATTCCTTGTAAGAAAAGTTTGTAATAATGAAAGCATTAGTTATGCATCATAGCTAAATACCTCAGTATAGTTTTACAGCAGACCATTATGCTTAAGATTTCCCAATTTATAGAGTGCTCAATTATGCTGCATTTATTTGATATATCTTAACAATATCTCTTTTCTTGAGATGACTGCTGGAAGCGAATTATTCTCGTAACTCGTCAATATATATATATATATATATATATATATATAATATATCCTCTTATTTGCGTATGTGAATGCGTTTGTAATGCACAAACGCGTGTATATCCATATGTATGTGTGTATGTATGTATGTATGCATGTATGTATGTATTTATATGTGTATGTGTGCGTGTTTGTGTATGTATGTGCATGTATGTATACATGCTCACCAAAACACACACATATCCTTAGCTGCATACATATTTGCAAACTTTCGAACTACCAGACTAACAACTAGAGTAATTAATGTGCTTTTAAGCCTTTATGAAATTTGTTACACTTCAGAAGAAATTATTCACACCGCATTTATCTAAAGTAGAAATATGTTATATAAAGAAATCCCCATAAGGCATTAAAGACATTTTAGGGAGCTGTACATAAATAAAGAAAATACAGTTTTCTCATAACCATTACACATTTGCTATTGTCTTATCTGCTGTCTCTTTTTTAAGTGTATTTTTACGTCATTGATGAAAAATTTTATCAAGTATTCTTTTTTTTTTTTTTTTCTGAGAAGTTATCGCTACATTTCTTAAGAGTTATCAACCGCTTTACTTATCAGTGATTTTGTCTTGATAATGAGTCTCTTGAGTATTTTGCCGAGAAGGAAGACAGTTTTCATTAGCCATTCTGAAACAGTCTTTGGTTACTTAATAGATGTATACCTGCAAGGTAACTTGATCTGATGTTCTCATTACCGGTTGTTATTTGCTGTTATTAGCATCATCAGAGACATTACTAAAATAATACACCACCGTACATCATCAAAATATTCTTCATCAGTTCTACTAATTGTGTTTTGTTTTAAGAGTCATTCTTAGTTTTATCCTCAATCAATATAGTCTTGCTTCCTTCTTTATTGATTTATTTTGTATAGTTATATGTTTTCTCTTGAAAAGTTTCTTTTTTCTTTGTAATATAGTTTTATCATGTTTGTGATTAGTTCCACCGAAAGTAATGCAAAAGTATGCATAGTGTTTTAATAAACTGACATAGAGCGTTCAAACTGCACTAGTTGTTAAAGTATACCTTCTATATGAACTTAACGCCTCAACAGCTATGCATTGCACCATCATTGAACCAAACAAAATAATCAAGTATGTACAATTGTACACGTTTATTCACAACTCCTTTCACTTCGTCTGTGAGATCAAATCATTGTCGCTTAGGATCGTACGATGTTAGACTGAACAGATGATATAGATGAGGTGGGGATAGAGACCGGCCTAGTTTGTTGATTGCCTGATTTAGTGTCAAAGATGTATGGAATGGTTTTATATTGACATAGTGAATGTGGGTAATTTAGAGATTATTATTCAGTCTCTTTCTCCCATTGAATTCTCTAAGCTTAATGAATATCGCAACGTACCGCTTGCAATTCACGGTACAGATACGTTCAGAAAATCACGGAGAATGAGTTCTTGTTTAATAATCAGTCTCTCTGACTCTCCAGGCCTGTCACCCAATGGCTCTTAATTTCTTTAGGCTTTGGAAAAGTGTAACACCATGTAGAGCCTTCGTTTTTGGCTCATGTTTCGACCCGTCATCGGATTGCAAAGATTTAAATTGCTCTTATTGTTCGCAGTCATGTATTGGATCTAAACTGTGCAAGAATTACTTCATCCGTTCGCTGGCGGTTCAGTCCCACTGCGTGCCTTCCCTTCAGTATTATTTTTCCCTCTTTCAACAATGTTGCATAATTAAACTGTATGCCCCACCCGGTAAAACTGGTATGAGTAAACCTTTATAAATAGACCAGTAACCGGTCGTCAAGCGATGATGTAGAGTCGAAGAGTTGAGAGTCGACAGTTATAGTCGGTGTCTTGTGGAGCTATCAGCGATACTAAGACAGAAGAAGCTAGTGTATTACTATTCCGGTACGAAGAGATGCAACGATATCCGATGACTAGTAACTATTGTGGCTACTAGCGTAAAACAGCAACTACAGTACAACAGCAGTCACACATCGCACCAGTGGGAAGAGCCCACTTTACAAGAAACTTCATCCAACTACGTATATTTTTCTTATCAATGGTGTCATGTCAGTAACAACTCGCAACCATTTGTGCCTGCTCTCCGTTTTCGTCAAAAACTGCATGTCTCATACAACTCGCATTCGTAGCTCACTGTTTCGGTGTGCGAATCTACTCAGTTCATATAAGTTCCTCTGAGCAGGAAAATAAGCAATTATATTGCTGTGCAACCTTTTAAACTTTATTTCTTATAAAAGTATATCCCAATCTTTCTTTAATAAAGCCTTTTAAATTTTACACAAGTCCAGCAATTCTAAGTGGAGGTGTAAGGCGATTAGAACGACCCAGAAGGGATGAAAAGTTGAAGTTGACTTAATTTGAACTCAGAAAGTAAAGACATTTGAAATGCCGTGAAAACATTTTATCCAGAAGTGGGGGTGCTAAGGATTCCGCTGATCGCCGTTTCCCAAACGCTCAATAATCAGTTCTTATTGATACATATGGGAACAACCTGCGAGATGAATATGTTTTTTGATCTAATTCGCTACAAAACTCATCATAGATCAAATTCTGCTGGTGTCATACTCCGATTTCATCCAGCAGAGTGGAACAATATAAATATGAGTAATATATTGTAAACGTCAAAGAACATTAAAAATTGAACTTTTACTTAACGATATTGCAATTTTCATTACTTCCTTGCTGAAGCATGTGTTGTTTTAAATAGTGACATCTCCTATATCTTGGTGCACATGTTTGGCTGCCTATAGAGACATTTTAACTCAGCAAGACATATCAACGAATCACTTATAACTTGCACAATATTTTCGTCATCTATTCCAATATATCAAAGTATCTCCACATGGTATCTATTTTACGCAGATGCAAATTTACATTAACATTACCGAGCTTTCTTCGTTGCATAATAGTTAATTACGTAGTTATTGCCATCAAGTAAAACCATTTTATTTGAATGTTGCTGTTGTTGCTACTACTATTACAACTACTATTACAACTACCACTACGGCTTCTTCTTCTTCTTCTTCTTCTTCTTCTTCTTTTCTTCTCCTTCTTCTTCTACTCTACTTCTACTTCTACTTCTTCTCTTCTTCTTCTACTACTGCTACTACTACTACTACTGCTACTACTACTACGACCGCTTTTGCTGCTGCTGCTACTACTACAACTACTACTACTACTAATAATAATAATAATAATATTAATAATAATAATAATAATGATGATGATGATGATGATAATAATAATAATAATAATAATAATAATAATAATAATAATTTGTGGTGAAAGAGTACAGAAGGGTTCGCCACCATCCCCTGCCGGAGCCTTGTGGAGCTTTAGGTGTTTTCGCTCAATAAACACTCACAACGCCCGGTCTGGGAATCGAAACCGCGATCCTATGGCCGCGAGTCCGCTGCCCTAACCACTGGGCCATTGCGCCTCCACTATTCCTTAACATTATTTTGAGGTAATCCATAGAAGGGATATTAAGGCGTAGGAGTGACTGTGTGGTAAGTAACTTGCGTACGAACCACATGGTTCCTGGTTCAGTCCCACTGCGTGGCACCTTGGGCAAGTGTCTTCTACTATAGCCTCGGACCGACCAAAGCCTTGTGGGTGGATTTGGTAGACGGAAACTGAAAGACGCCCGTCGTATATATGTATGTGTGTGTATATGTTTGTGTGTGTATATGTTTGTGTGTGTATATGTTTGTGTGTCTGTGTTTGTCCACACAACCTCGCTTGACAACCGATGCTGGTGTGTTTACGTCCCCGTAACTTAGCGTTTCGGCAAAAGAAACCGATAGAATAAGTACTAGGCTTACAAATAATAAGACCTGGGATAGATTTTCTCGACTAAAGGCTGTGCTCCAGCATGGCCACAGTCGAATAACTGAAACAAGTAAAAGAGAATAAGGTTATTCGTGTAGAATGGATACGTAGAAATGGTTCTCCTGAATATCTGCTAGTCCGATATGTGCAGCTGATGCAGAGATAAATAGCACCTAAATCAAAACGCATATAATGCACTAGAGAGGATTATAGAGACGTGTTGAGAGCTTTCTATACATCCTAACTAAACCCAATCAATAATCTCATTGTACAAACCTACACTTCATGAAGAAACTTAGTACACAGATAAATAGACGCAAATAAATTAAATAATGTACGTAGAGACATTATGAATAAAATGTTAACTGTCTCTGAAATTAACGAAATTAGGACAAATATCTCATGGTAGCCCAAATGAAAACAGCAACAATGCAGGTGGAATAGGTAACAGATGCACAGAACCCAGTGTACGAGCAGTATATCCCAACGAGGAAACTGGAGAAAGAATAGCGAAGAACAGATATACGGAGAGAGTAGAACTGCCCCAGGAACACTGGAATAGATATGAAACAGAACTTGAGGTGAATAATAACATGATCTTAGACGCAAAAGAAGATATTATCAGAGAACTCAGCAAGACTGAGTTTACTGACAGGATTAATAAACAACCGCTACCAAAGCTCGCGGACAAAATATAAAAAATAATTACGTTATCATGATATATAGTATTGCTCTTAGACAGGTCTTAAGAAATAAGGGAAAGGACCTAACAATCTTAAATAACCTCATCTATTCCACTGCTAAAGTTGTAACTGCTCAGTTAGGTATCAGGACGACACTGAAAAGGACCAACGATATCAATAGACCTCCTAGGTAGAAGGTAGCAATACAAAAAAATTATCGAATTTTTGCGGACAGATGTATCAGTTCTCAATGAACTTGATAGAGGAGTAAATGTTAAGACTAACCAAGCTTGAAAAATTGAGCAACAATACAAAATCGAAGATTTTATGAACATCCCTGCAACCAAAGAACTATCGAAACAACGAATACAAGTGAAAGCCCAGCGGCTCAGAAGGTATGACAAAAGAATGAAATTTTATCGACAAAACAAGGTATTCAAGACTGATGGGAAATAATTTTACAAGGAGATTGGCAAAAACAGGATAGAAGATAGACCCCTAAGACTGAGGAAATGAAAGAGTTCTGGAAGAAGATATGGAGCAATAAAAAAGAATATAATGTTGAAGCTCACTGGATAGAACGTGAGAAAGTGTGACTAGATGAAGTTGAAGAACAGAAATAAGAGACAGTAAGAATAGACGAGCTAAGATGTGTTCTTAGAAAGTCTCACAAATGGAGAACCCCAGGACTGGACTGGATCCCTAACTTCTGGCAGGAGTATTTGATAGAAGTACACCAAAATTTTGTTGCATCCCAGACTGATGTGATTCAGAACCCAGAGTGAATCCTGGGTGACTGAAGGAACAACACACCTTCAACCAAAAACTGAAGACAAAATAATCCAAAGAACTACCGATCAATTACATGTCTCAACACCACCTACAAGATCCTCACATCCATACTAACTGAAAGAATATACACTATCCTGGAACAGAACTCTGTCCTTCCATAAGCTCAAAATGGTTGCATGGAACTGATCCAACTCTCAAATGAACTGAGTAACACCAGGTATGGGTTCAAAATGAATAATATTAGAGTAAATCATCTGTTTGAACAGATGCTACCTGCAGCATACGGCAACAATTTATCTGTGTTCTTTCCAACTACACAGTTCTTCCACGGAAGCAAGCATATTGTAACGGTGCTACTGGGCACTCTATTTCCATTCTATTAACACTTACCTCAGTGCTTTTTGATACTGTCTCCAAGGACACAATAATAATTAGCACTATTTTCACCTTCATTTTCCACTATGGAGCTGTCTCGTATTGAAGAGGTATCTATAAGTCTGCTTTTTCTGCCTTCCTTTTTTTTACTATTTAAGAGTGAAAGATTCATGGAAAACCAACTATGGAGCACATGTGAAAGTAATAGTCCAGAAAAGCGAAGTTGCATGTTTATTGATCCATCATGCCCGTTTGATTCCAGAATCATATAGAATGAGGAAGGAAAACAAAACATGCAATCCCTTAAAATTTGAGATAAGAAGAATATGGAGCATGCGAACAGTAAAGGTCTTGCCTATAATAATTGCTGCGTTAAGAACAATAAGCAAATATATAGACAAATAGCTGAAGAAGATTGAAATAGAATACCTGGTGGAGCTCCAGCAAAAAGTTCGTCTCTGTCACGTTATTCCTCTAGGTATTGATTGCAAAAGTTTATCTGAAACAATAATGACACCTGGCTTAATGGTCTTGAAGGACTGGTAGATGCTATGGGTCACCATCTCTTTCTTCAGAATCTCAGTGTAAGAAATGCTTCGCATGTGATTTATCTTCAAGAAAAATGTGAAAGTCAAAGAATAAACATGGGAATAAACAGTAATCCCACCACGGTCTGTGAGATTAATCAGGGGAGAAAAATACACAATGAAAGCAGCTACGAAGACCTTTTAGAAAAACAGTATGCTATTCCAGTAAACGAGCAGTTTTACTCTAAAATGTCTACCTTCTGTCAAATTAAGTGAAAGTATCTACATTACAAAAGAAGAAACAAACAAAAATAAAACGAAACTAAGCAACCAATTGAAAGAAAAACAGCTATCTCTATGTCCATATATAGATACTTATGCATAAGTATCTTGTAAGAAGTTTTAACTCGCAATAAATACACGCATATACACATAGACAGAAATCAGTTATATATACAGATGCATATGTATGCATATACATACACACTCATTTGCATCTGTTTCTCTCTCTCTATCTCTCCTTCCTTCCTTCTATATATATACATATATATATATAATGTATATGTATCTATATATGTATATGTATGTATATATATATATATATATATATATGTATATATATATGTACATATATATATATGTATATATATATATTCATATATTATATATATGTATATATATGTATACATATTAATGTGTGAACGTATATGCATAGATATATGTATACATATATATATAGATATATAAACAGGATATTTATGTGGGTGTGTGCGTGTATATACATACTCACACGCAAACACACACGCTGATACACACATACACACACACACACACACACATACACATATATATATATATATGTATTCACGTGTTTGTTTGTGAAAGGGATACTATGGCTATTAGTTTCAATGATGGATGAAAGGATGGAAGAAGGAGGTGGAACAAGCCCTGAGCAAACAAGCTGAAATGGGATTAAATAATCTTAGTTTTTGTATCTGACAACGCGGAGTAAACATTTTTAGGATAGTTGATAATCAATTTAAAACGAACAGACTTAGCTTCGTCGTTGTAACTACATATATTGAAATGATGCTCTTAAATTTTTTTCTTTGCATGTACACGAGTGCTATTGTTTGCGTGTGTCTGCGTGCGTGTGTTTTTATATGTGCAAGTTTTATGTATGTGCGCATTTGATATAGCATTAATTGCTAATATTGTTGTTGTTATCATCATCATCATTATAATCCTCCCCCTCCTCATTATCAATTATTATCATTACTGTTGTTGTTCAGGTTGTTGGAAATTGTGTTCCTGGTTATGCTGTTATGAATTCTAAAAGATTAATGAAAGGAGAAAAGGATCTTGAAGAAAGCAAAATGATGGCTCTGTAATGATTTTACTGACGGGAGTGGTGAAGGAAATTTATAAGAGGAAATTGAATTTCTGGCGATAATAATGTGATCAGAAGAGAGATTTAGAGAAGGAAGATAGCAAAGACATTGAGAAATAACAACAAAAACGGTGTGTAAAAAAGAATAAGAATTTCAAATATATTTCATTTCATATATACGTACACGTACATATACACCACCGTACAATTACTAAAACACATACGCTCGCAGACGCACACAAACACACATACACATACACACACACACACACACACACACACACACACTCAGGCACGCGTGCGCAATCATATAGAAAGGAATGTAAATATATACATAAAATACTTGTATACATATTTGGATATTTGTATACATATTTATGTGTACACATATGTATAAACGTATGTGTGTGTTTGGTTGTTTAACATATCACATTTCGACAGTCTACTAATAATTTCACTACGGGTTGGAATGTTCCCGATTAATGCTGAGTAATTAATTAAATTATAAATTATAATATAATAAACATATATACATACATATATATACATAATTAAGGGATCGGCAACAGTTGCTTCACCACATACCGAAGTTCAGAAATAGCAGCTATATATATATATATATATATATATATATATATAT
>NC_068982.1:31567715-31569274 GCF_001194135.2 Octopus bimaculoides
TTGAAAAACATATTACGCAAATTCCAACTGTCTGATTTTCACGTTTTATTTACAATCTTATAATAATATAATATAATATAATATAATATAATATAATGAAATGATAGAATATTAAATGTCAATTCTGATTGAACTAGTATTTTCATGCATTAAACTATGCAATCTTGAGGTGCATTTAGTAGGGGTGACACTTTTAAAATTTACATCTGTGGTAAGATAGCTAAACTGTATAAGCTCCGGAATGTTACTTTTTGCAAGCTATGTTCTGACCTATCAGTTTGTGATTTTACTAAACTGCTTAAGTTGATTGGTGTTTGGCTTAGGCGTCATGGTTTGTTGAGCATGTCAAGAGACCTGTATTTTTACCCTGGTCAAAGCAATAATTTTTGGGCTATTTTTAGACATGTTGTAAACAACATTTCCCAGGAATATTTACATTTAAATTATCACCACCGTCATTATCAACTCCTTTATTTTTGTTGTTGTTGTTGCTGCTGCTTGTGGTGGTCGTCGTCATGGCGATCGTCGTCATGGTGGTCGTCGTGGTGGCCGTCGTGGTAAGAGTAGCTGTGGTAATAGAACTTTAAAGCCAAAATTTAGGTAAATTTTACTGACTTTTCTCTTGATTTAGCAAGTATTTTCCTGCTATCATCATAATGAGCACCTTTAGTATTGTTGCTGTTGTTAGTGGTAGTGGTCGTAGCAGTAGAAATAGTGCCCCTAAATATTAGTATTATTGTTTATTTAGCTTGGGCTGGAATTCATTAATAAAGTTCTTTTCTGTGATTTTTCTTTCAATTTAACTTGGACTTTGTAGCTTGTAGAATGGAAATATAAATATTTTCCGACCGCATGTCCATATATACGCACACACACACACACACACACACACACACACACACACACACACACACACACACACACACACACATATATATATATGCATATATATTATTTAATAATATTTTCACTTGATTTCATGCAACATAAAGCTTCGTATGCACTTCAAACGAGTCTAGCCCGTGAGGCTTGTAGAGACCAATGAGGTTGATTCGACAAGACTCCAATTTTAAGTGTTATCTAGACGAATGATACTGCTATTACATAATATGATCCTACCAAATGTTCAAGTTGATACTTTTTCCGTTTGTACACTTACCCATATATATATGTATATATATATATATAAGCAATATATGAGTATATGCATATATATGTACATGTATGTATATACGTTCATCCACATGTACATATAGATACATAACTGGGTACATGACGTGGCAAAAGAACAAGGAGAAAAATGGTAAACAAGGTGCAACAAACAAGCAGGCCACATAGAAACATCCCCTTCATCAGCTGCCACCATTAAAACTCCGGCGTTTCGAAGAATTAAGGCAGTACGCATCGTTAAAATGGTTCTTCCCACGAACACAAATTAAATTGTTTTCGTGGAGGGTAGTGGCGGACGGAAAACAAGACAGGAAAACGAAACGGTGAAATAAACAAACAAAAAGGCTGTACAGCCAGACGTGAAGTGTGTATGTCTTGAACGCTGTGAA
>NC_068982.1:31569316-31573913 GCF_001194135.2 Octopus bimaculoides
GGAGGAAGTAGAATAAAAGTGAGCAACGAGAGGTAGAGAGAGAGAGAGATAGATAGTAGTAGTAACGGTGAGAGGCAAAGGACGAGTAACAAGAGATAGAGAGAGAGAGAGAGAGAAGTAGTGACAGGTAGAGGCGAAGAACAGTAGAGGGAAGAATGAGAGGGGGAGATATATACATATATATAGGATCTTTCTGATTTGGCGGGCGCCACTTGTTTTCTTAACGAAAAGTTTTCAAACTTGGAACACTGGTAGAATGTGTCATATAAAACATATTTTACTCTTAGTGTTATTGAGAAAATTTTATCTTTTTAAAGTTATTTCGTGTTAAAATTATCCTATTTCAGTAATTTCAAACAATCACTGACGTCTATTGAGGTGAAAACAATTATTGCTGTGGAAGGTAAGCAACACGTTCTAGCAGTGTAATGGGATCTTTTCCCTTGAATAAAATTAGTGCCGCTGTTTGTCAACAACAACTATCGGCGGTACTTTTTTTTTTATGACATCGTTCGTGCGTTTTTACTGGTTTTAGCTTTAGGGTTTTAGGGTTAGGGTTCGGGTTTAAATGAATTTTCACTGAATATCTTTGAATAGAGTATATATTTATTAATTTTACAGTGACTTCGAAGTTTAGGTTCGCTTCATCAGAATAACTTTTCAGCAGAGCATGCAGAATATTCGAAGTTACAGTCAAACTTTTCCTTGTAAGAATTAATACATTCATACATATACATATATATGTGTGTGTGTGTACGTATATGTGTGTGGATATATAATGTATGTGTGCATGTATAAGAGTCAATGCATGTATATATATATATATATATATATATATATATATATATATGTGTGTGTGTGTGTGTGTGTGTGTGTGTGTGTGCGTGTGTGTGTGTATGTATGTATGTATATATCTATTAGTATGCTTCTATAAAATCAACCTTAAACGTTGATACATTGATTGATATTAATAAATATTGTACATTTGAAAGTGTTTAAAGTAATTCCGCAACTCTTCCTATAACACTATATGTCATTACATCTATTGCATAATAATTCACTTAACTACGAGTAATGTTAGTAAATTCTGTAAACTAATGCATTAGAGTTAGGTTAATGTCAGTTTATATAATTAGGTATAGTATTAAAGTTAGGTCTGGAAATGAAAATTAATTATTGACGCAGAGAATGGATATCAACACAATTTCAATTTAAATGTAAATATTCATTGTAATTTTTTGAAAGTAGCTCACATTCCTTTGACAAATTACCATGCAGTTAATCAATACGGGTGATGCGTAATTGATTCTGATTACTTATGTGTCGGAAGGGGGTCTATAATTAAATTAGTGTTCATTGGTAGCAGTCAAAAATATATGTAATTTCATTCACAAAGCTTTGATGCAAATACTTGTAAATTTACTAAGCTTGCATTTGGTTTTCTTAAATGCACCTCTCGGTTATAGTATTATACTGTTATAGAAAGGTACATGAATATACAGACACACACACACACGCATATACACACGCAGAGGCACACACACATACATACACACACACACAAATATACATGAGTTTAGCAAATTTCTATTTAATAATATAATTATACTATGATTGTATGTATTTATGGTTTTATTTTCTTCGAAAGTTATTTTCATAATAAAACTACGTATTTTTAATTTTGATTGCATTTGTAGTACGGATGATTATTATTTAATCCTAGCCTAGTGAGGATAAAGTATTTGAAATAAATTTTGTTGCTATTTAGTCATGATTAATAGCATATTATTTTTGTATTATAATACCAGTGAGCATAAGGAATCTTTCTGAATGAATTGTCTGAATTACATGCATTTTTCTTATAGTATGGAAGAATAAAAGGAGCTATTTCCTATTTCGCCATAAATTCTAAGTATATTAGTTCTGTATTTTTAAAAACTAATGCGCAGAAATATATTTAGATGAAATTTCTTAAAAGTACACAGACATATTTTATGACAATTATATTAGTTTTTATTTATGTGCCTTTTATTTATTTTGATTGTTTGCTTTTATTATATATGTTTAGGATATTTTTAAAATTATTGACGCTCACGCTTACAAATATAAACATGTTTAATTAAGTCTATTCTAGTATCTAAAAGTCCTCAAATGTAATTTTTGTCAAATATTTCCCTGGTGAGATTCTTACCCCAAAACATGAATTTTTATAAATTAATTAATGGGTCTGAATCGAAACAATTGTAGGATTATAATACTTATATTTATATTATATTATATTATAATAATATAATGTTATGTTAATAGATTAAAATTTCAATCGTAAATCTTTATTTTCTTTTCCTTTTTGTATATAAATATATATATATATTTGACTCTGTGTGCGCGTATGGGTATACATGCATATAAACCATAAAACCTGACACATATATACACACGAAGTAAAGTGAATAAAATCAAATAAGTAACAGGATGTCATGTATTAATTCAAGACGACCGTTTCAAGCGGCTACATTTTAATTGAATAATACAAGCACTACATTAATTTAAATATAGTGTCATTTTCAGTTGCAAAAATATTGATTTTCATCAGACAAGGTATATTAATATAATTTTTCTCAAATATTTTATCAGAGCTACAGGGTGAAAGAATTTCATGTCGCCACTATCGCAGCAAGGATACACTAAGAGAAAAACAACTACAGTTTTGGAGTGGCAGGAATGGACCGCAATGCGGGTCATGGGATTGTAATTTATTTCTGATTTCTTATCTACCTTCTTACCACCATCAACAAGATCTAAGAGCAATAGACTTCGTTTATTGTGAATTAACTGCATTATGAGTTAACAGTTCAGATGTGGGTAAATTACCCTTACAAAGCGGATTGAATTTCAGTGGGCAGTTTAGCTACATCGTAAAGGAGTTGGCCGGAGACTTCAAGTGATATGGCTTCGATTCCTGTATCTGGTTGTTGACAATTTTTTCCGTTTCATTAGAGTAATTTACGTAATGTTTCTGCTGATCAAACGGGGTCCCTGCGTTCGAAAATAAATTATCCTCTTATTTGCATCTATATACACATTTCGGCGCTTATAAATAAACAAAGGTTAGTTTGTTTATATATATATATATATATATATATATATATATATATATATATATAGTACATATGCATATATACTATTTTATGGGGGTGGGGAATATGTAAAAACAAGTTATTGAAGAACTCTATCAGCTCAACTTGATAATTACACAAGAGTAAGAGCAATAACTACGTAAACGTAATTCTGATTAAAAAATATCCCGTATCAAAAGAAGAGAGAACTAGGCAAGTTCTTGTCTAGTGAGGTTGATATATTTTGCTGTAAAATATCGTACACATAGAAAAGATTTCAGTGAATTCTGAATGCAGGAAGCCAAAATATATGAAACTTCTTATTTCTATCTCAAATCCCTTATTTAATTATATACATATATTTGAATATAGATATGATACTCGTGTGTGTATGTATGAGATACATGCGTGTGTTTGCATGTAGCTCCCTCTCCACAACTCTCTCTCTCTCTCTCTCTGTCTTGATATATATATATATATATATATATACATACACACACTTACAGATAGATACATGCATACATACCATAGATAGATAGATAGATAGATAGATAGATAGATAGATAGATAAATTGATTGATTGATTGCTTCATTCATTCATTCATTCATTGATAAAGAGAGGGACAGAGAGAGAGAGAGAGAGAGAGAGAGAGAGAGAGATAGAGAGAGAGATGTACGCTTGATTTTCCTGTCGTAAATGACAGATGAGGGTTAAGTAGGAGATCGAGATCGCAGTAAGCCACCGGTTTGCTGAGCAATCTGTTAGATGATTTGTCTATAGGAATCAGATGTTTGTGCTGTACGTAAGCTCACATTTCGACCAAACTGACAATGACTATGGAGGTGCAACATGTATTGCACGTCTGTTGTCATCGTGATCGCAAAGCCAATTGAAAGTATTTGCTTGGCCTATCTTTCTAGTCTACATGCAGAGTAGTATAACGTCGTGTCCAGGATTTTGATATCAAGACTTTTCCTTCTAGTTCATAAACACTGGTGGCTCGGAAGCAAGTACGATTGTCTGTGAAGATCTTTTTTCATGTCACTAAGAGTAACTTAAACCTTACACATATATATACACATACGTATCTACGTACGTACATACATATATATACCTACACAACCACTCACACACACAAACACGCACACACATATATACACATGCACTCACAGACGCACACATAAACACACATGCTTATATATACGTATGTCATGAAAATGGAAGACCATTGGTTCACTTGAATTCGTCTGCACATTCACAAGTGTTATTTTCCATCCTTAAGAGGTGAATGTCACCAGCCACCCTTCCTCAGTAGGAAGCCATAGTTGTATGCAACCGGTCGTACTGTGTTATATATTACCAATGGCAGTGCAACGAAACCTAACATGAATATTTATATATATATATATATATATATATATCTCGTTCAGAGATTTATTACATATATATATATATATATATATATATATATATATATATA
>NC_068982.1:31574097-31578639 GCF_001194135.2 Octopus bimaculoides
TAAATGTTACTTACGATGTATATGTACAGAATTTAAGCAATATATTATATAAATATATGAGAATATTTGTGTGTGAGTGCGCGTGTCCGAACAGTTTTAGAATTATATGAAGCTCTATAATTCAGCGAACATAAGTAATATTTTAAATACTCACATATTCAGACTTGTGTTTAATATCAACGATTATTTAAAGAATTTTCCCATATCAATACGCAATTGTTTAAAATCTCCGAAGGGAATCCTTTTTCTGACAAACCTTGTACAATTCAACATAATAAAAGATGGGTCACGCTTTATTGAACACATATGTCTGTTATCAGTCGACTACAATATCAGATCCACAAAATAAATTACATATGTTATTCACTCACCAAATAGATTCTTTAAAATAGAGACTTATTTCACAGAACCCATGTAAATGCATTGTTAATCGATCAAGCAACTTAAAATTCTTTTATGTTATATCTGATACTTCGCAAAGTTTACAGATTGTTATCGACTTAATTGTACTTGATTAACAAACGTCGAGACGAAATATATTTGCTCTGGAAATATGTTGTAAATTTTAGAATTGTGTCGACTAAACAAAAAGGAATATTTTCAATATTGCATGGATATAAGGCGGAGAGCTGGCATAATCGTTAGCATGCTGGGAGAATTGCTTAGTGGCATTTCGTCCATCTTTACTTTCATGAGTTCACATTCCGTCGAAGTTCACTTTAACTTTCAACCTTTCGCGGTCGATAAAATAAGTACGAGTTGAATACTGGGGTCGATGTAATTGACTTATACCCTCCCCCGTAATTGCTGAACTTGTACCGAAATTTTAAATCAAAATTTCACGGATGTATTAATTTAGATATTCTAACTAATGACTTTATCATTAGTTACGAGTTGTTAAGATTATATAAGATTAGTTAAGATTTGTTAAGATTATCTAGCGTATCTTCTAACGAAGTTTGAAATAATTAAGTTTTTTTTTCTAGATCAAATACTTACTTACTCAGTTTAGAAAATTCTGTACATGAAATTATGGTTACTTAATCATTTACTATTATTTAGTTACTCGTATGGTAGACGTTGTTAAAACCCGGCGATACTTAAATTTCAAGCTTTTTGTTCATATGCATTTACCATATCCGTATGACTGCTCACCCTATCTCGCTAGGGATTTAAGGTTAAATAACATTTACCATACTTTCACTAATTTCAATTGCTTATGCAGACGCAAACAGATAAAATAGCGACCTCATATACAGCTCTTGGTTAAAAAAAAACCTACCTTCTCTTTACACTATTGATGAAATTGCTAAATATTCTTGGTATATGTTGGTGGTGAGTTGGGACTGGAAGTTTTGAATTCCAAATCAATGTGTGGCGAAGGAGTTCTGAATATGCAGATTTCATATTTATTTTTCTTACACACTTTAAAAATCGCAAAGTCTCCAATCGTTGGTAACTATGTATAGCACCATTTCTTCCTCGTTTGATACTCAGGAAAATCATATTCCGATAGACATTTACACACACATACGTGAATATTTGTGAGTGTATAAATTTATTACATATTAACGAATCCTTTTACTTATTGCTTATTTTGCAGCGGCTATCTGTATATATTTTTGCTCCTGGATTATTTCGAAATTAGACTGTAATCAATATATACATCATGTATATGTGATATATTACTATGCCAACTATCTAAAGAAAGCTGTTAATACGTTGTTTTTCTAAGATTGTAATATTTTGACATATCTTAGCAACGTGCAAATTATGGAATTTATACATCAGTTGCTTATCCAAACAGAACAACGGTTTCCTAGCATTATTTGTAAAGTAAGAATATGATGGTGAAACTGAAGACTAAATAAATTTAACTCATCTTTCTTAAGTCTTGTATCTATATTGAAAGTCGATTTTGAGGAAATCGTTTGAAATATTTAAACGAAACACTGGATATCAAAATACAGTAAAATATATGCTGTTTAAATAACTAACGCAGCTTCCAATAATATTTATAGTAATCTTTATAAAGTGATAGCAAATTATTTGCTTCCTGTACAGGTGAAATAAGAAGTGTTAAACACAAAATACCTACATTATCTGCATTTAATTTTGTTTTGGCTATATCAATAAAATTGTTAATAATGTTGACGGCAGGGTATGAAATGACGGAAGCTGTAATGTCCATTGCGATGATAATGTAATCATTGTGAATTTGTTATTATACTTAATAAAAAGTTAGTACCCAGTTTGTGTCATTCAAAATCGTACTGCAATTCAATGAGAATAGCGAATTTAGTTAGCTGCAATGCTAGGTTTCTAGCCCGTGTTATTCCAATCAAGAAAACTGTGCTTAATTAATTTGTTGTAATCAGTTCATTTGATGTGATGTATAACATGACGTTGGTAGTTAGTTCCTTTAGTCATCGTTGTTGAAAATACGAACGCATCTAACTTTTGCAGATACGTATCATGAAAAACATTCAGTACAACATGTATCTTTGCTGTTAGTTACAGAACTGCATATATAGAATATAACGAATATAAATATCTCTGAATTACAAGAATATATAAATTAAGAAATACATTATATCAATAAAATGAAATTGAATACTGTATCATTTCTTAAAGATATGAAAAGAAAAAGCATTATTTTTCATTTAATTACTCGTATGGTATTATTTAGACGTTGTTAGAAACCGACGATACTTTCATTTCAGGATTTGTGTCTATATATGTATACCATATCCATACAGCTTTCAGTAATTTCAAGTGCCTATGCAGACGCGAGAAGACACAAAAGTGATCTCATTCTTCTGACCTTTTACTCAGCAGCACGTCGGGGATATGACAGATAGAGACAGGCAGACAGACAGAGAGAAAATTGCACCGCGCCAGCTGTGCAGAAAATTCCACTGAGCCAGCTGTGCAGAAAATTGCACCGAGCCCGCTGTCCAATTAAATAAACAGCAACAAAGGGAACTGATTACCTTAGTCATAGACGCAAACTGTTGCATGATCTAGGAATTGAACCAACCACCTTTTTTTTTATATAAACGCACTACAGAAATGAGTGCTAGCCTTTGTATATCGTTCGCTCTGTAGAGAATTGCAATCGAATTCAGTTTAACATTTATGTAATATGTAACTTTTTCATTTAAAATAAAATAGTCTTCACAGCAGGACGTTATATTTGTTAATGTATTGCATTTGTTTTTTGTCAATATGTAAATCGATCACGTGCACTTTTCTTTTCCTTTTCAACTGCTAAGTACGACGAGGAAGTGTTTCGACCAAGACAATTTTCAGAGCTTACGAAACGAAGGTAAAGGTTGAAGTTAGCTTCTCGAATCATACCTACACATAAGGGCTTGTTTCCTGGTTTCATGTCGTATATATACTCTCCACCTGATCGGGGACACCGGTTCACCGCTGGATTACTCATTTTCGCTGAGTAAACTGGAGCAACGTGAAATGAAATGTTTTGCTCAAGAACAAATGTGCCCCGGTCCACGAATCGAAATCACAGTCTGACGATCATGAATCCAATACCCTAACCACTACTCCACACGTCTCCACTGAGAAGGAAAAGTAGTAAAGAGGAAAATGTCTTCAGATTAGAGATAGCACCAAAGGATTAGAACAAATGGAAGTGTAATTAACGGTATGGGAGGGTTAATTGGTGGTATTAAGTCGAGAAAATTATTCAGTCCAGTTTTTCTCAACAAGGGTCCATATAAGATTTTGGTGGGCTCATGCAACAAAATATTAAACTGGTGATCCGCAGTAGTATTTTAAGGAAAAATTTGCTTAAGATGTATTTATGATAAGAAACTGCTCATTTATTTTCTCTGACATTTAACTTAGTGCAACCTAATAATATGTTGAAAAAAAAATGAATTTTTAAAGAAATTTACATAGAACTAGTATTGAAACATCGAATGGCAATGGGGGGGGGCACCAGAAGAGAATAGCAATCAAAGGGTTCCACAGATAAAAAAAAATGGTCGAGAACTCCTGCTTTACTCGAACACTCAAAGACAATGCCTCTGAATAGCTTGCGAGTATATTTAACTCTTCTTCTGCATCATCCTACTAAATTGCTTGGACGACGATGACGGTGGTGATAACTGATATGGGTGAGGAGAAGGATAATGATGGTTATTTGATTTATACTTAATGTTATGAATTTCTACAGTCTAATTAACTAAATATGAAAAAAAAACATTATAAGTATGATAACGCAATTTTAAGTGTTCAGTTATGAATTCATTTCAACCAATTATGATTACTGCTAAAACGGTGTTTTCCTCTTAAATAAATGCTCCTTTCCTGAAACATTAATGTTAAGTACAATGATTAGGAAACAAAATTATGAAACGAAATTGCCATTAGTCGGGTCTCTCTCTACATATGTGTTTAAACACACACACACGAGGATATATAGACGTATATATTCGAGTGCATATGTGTGTCTGAATATTGAAAGATGCATACGTACACTCGCCCACTCACGTATATATATATATATATATATAT
>NC_068982.1:31583440-31584339 GCF_001194135.2 Octopus bimaculoides
AACTGTCCGTTGACAAATTAATCTGCTGTTTAGGCGCTATAAAGCTAAATGTACTAATACGTGTATATAAATATAAATAACCTAACACTTCTATTTTTAAAGCGTCGAAATGTGTTTTATAAGATGCAAATACGATGATATTTTATTTTCCGAACACTGATACACCATTAGAACAGCAGAAATACTGGACAAATTACCCCTCCAAAGCGGAACAATTTTTCAACAAACAGCCATGGGGCTCGAACCCACATCCCTTGAAGCAGATTGATTTGTTAGCGACAGTTTAGCTTCATGGTAAAGAACGTGGCCAGAGTCTTCATCTAAAATAGTAGATTAATTTGTCAGCGGGTAGTTTAGCACTCAGCCGGACCGTTCATGTTATTACATTATAAAGCGATATCTGGGACCTCAAGGCTAAAATACCACAGAAACCAACAAGTGGAGTATCGGTGAGGGTTCTATGCCATACGTTAGTGGTTCAGAGAAATGTAGGAATCCCAGACATCGATGCTTTGAGTTATGAATCTTGAAAATGGGATGTAGCTCAGAGAGGCAACTCTAAACAACTTTATAAAGCACTAGCTTTATGTTAAATGCCGTCATTGATTTACTCACGATCGAGTAAAGTAACTAAATGTTAGCGCCAAGCAGTATTTAGGCATAAGTAAAATTCAGGTTAGTTCGAAACATCGATGTCTGGGATTCCTAATAGATGCTGGCATTGAACAAACCGGGTGTTTTCACACCTTTTTTTTTTTTTACCATAAGAAAGATATTTTCTCCACGGTAACTGCAGTGAATTTTTCTTTTAACAGTTGAAATATGTGACATACAAATTTTAGCTAACGTAAATTTTGCTTGTGCCTAACCACTGCATGGCGCTAACATTGCCTAAGATA
>NC_068982.1:31584734-31593848 GCF_001194135.2 Octopus bimaculoides
TCTCTCTCTCTCTCTCTCTCTCTCTCTCTCTTACAAAATGCATCATAATGTATGTACATTTATATTTTGTATGAGTTTTGGGAAATTTCGGAAATATTTCAAGCAGCTGTTGTGAGCACGTAGATGTTGCCTCTTTAAGTTACTCTAATTAATTTGTTTAGTTCTGTTCTATTTCATTTCTCTGTTCATTTAAGGCGGCGAGGTGGCAGAATCATTAGCCAGGCGGACAAAATGATTAGTGGCCTTTCATCTGGCTCATTACGATCTGAGTTTACGTCACGTCGAGATCAGCTCAGTATTTTATCATTTCACGGTCGATAAAATAAGTACCAAATGAAAAGTGGGATCGATGTAATCAACTTATCCCTTTCCTTACAACTGTACAAACATGTTAAACCATTTATTTGTTTGTTTAAGCTGGTAATTTTTCTCATCAAATCATTTAGAGAATACTTCTAAACTTTTCCCTGTAGTGTTTTGCAAGAGGTATTACTGGACCGTTTTACATTTAAAACTATTTCTGCGAAAACTAATGCACTACAAATTTATATTCAGGAAAATAAAGATGATGATCGCAGTAGTGGTTGAAGTATTTCAGAGTGTAGCTGTCTTTTATCGGTGTTTACATTATGGCCGATGAACAGAATTGAATAACATGCGCATACATACAGAATGATACACACATAGAGATATACTTGTACACGCGCACTAAAGATTTTAATTTTTTGCCACAAGTTGTAGATCACTTCATAGTTATAGGACAAAATACTCGTCAATGTGCAGCACAGCAGTGGGAATGAAACCGTTAAAGTGTCATTGTTTAGAAGTGACCCCTGTATTACGTATGCATGGCTGCGTTCATGACTGTATATCTGCAAAGGTAATACTAAATTTTAAGTAAATTTTCAAAGTTATTCTAAAGTGATTTATTATGTTGGAATTCTTATCAGAGACAAATATGATTAATTAGGTTTTCTCTAAAGCTGTTCAGAACTGAGATGTCGTTTCCTGTTCATACATTCACCATTAGTGAAACAGCTGCTCTCAGTAAGATATAAAAATATCGTTGACCAAAAGATTTATGAATATAATACTCAAAACTACAAGTATACATAATTGTCAAAAGTCTTTCTGAGTACAGATTCATTCCTTAGTTACTAATAATAAAAAAAAATATATATTAATGGTTGATAAAAACTTCGCCATAGTAATTTGTGGCAAAATAGGTTCAAGCATAATCTAATACACTGATCTCCCCTTCTTTCAACATTTATATGAAAATGGTTATTGTATTCTTGTAAATATTCAAATTTTTATGTTTCCCGGTGTTAGCAGTTATGGTATATCCAAATTCTCAAAAGTAAAATTGACCTCACCAAGATTGAGTTTCGGAAACTATTGCAATGGAATTATTGTAATGTATTTATTTTGATACATTAAAACATTTTCCATTCACAGCACTTTTAACGGATATGAAAAGATATTTCTCTAAAATGTATGGAATGGAAATAGAATATATGTAAAGCTGATAATTCCCCGCTTTGAAATATCGAATTGTATAGAATTTATAAAAGAGTACTGGTTAATTAGCTTAACATCAGCTCTTATCGAAGAGAATTATGATCAAAGAAATTTCAGATATCTAGTTTCCAGACACATGTATTTTATTCTCTGGCTTTGGTCATTTTTATATTTAACATATTCTTAGTACCATATTGAGAATTCGATGCAGTAATATTTTAAACTTGTTGACATATTTCCGATAATATTACGAAAGCTACTACATTTAATATATTACCAGTGTTCTGTTTAAATTTGTCGTAATATATTAAGTACAAGTATTTATAAAAATGGAGACACGGAGTCCATACATGACGCAATCAAGAAACCATCAAACAACCAGTCTTATTAACTGTCAAATATATTCTCCAGTGTTTCATTGAAAACATTTGAAGAACCTTATTTGTAAAAATATTACTTGATTTTTAGGTAAAAATTAGTATTAGCTTAGATAAAGATGTATGCAATGTTGAAAACAGGTTCGATAACAACGCTCTGTTACTAGATGTTACGATAAAAAAGGAAAACGCTTTGATGTGGAAATACCATTGTTACATTAACAGTAACTTCGACTGCCTGTCATATATTCAAAACAATAGGATATCCAATGTTAGAGCAATAGTAATTTCGGTTACAGAGAAAGTACATAGATTAATGTTGATATAGTATATTCGTTGGCATAATAGATGAATAGAAAATACAAATATTCACAATGTGGAGCTAATGTGATAATTAGATAAACACTTGGAAGTTTACTCCGCGCAGTAATTTTTATTTTAACTCATGAACACCATCGGGTATTTGTTGAGCAACAAATTTGTAAACTGTAAACCAACTATTTCACACATCTCCATCCCATCAGTAGCATTCATTGTTAAATTCAACAAACTTTCTTCATCCTTTCTGAACTAGGTAATAGTTTTATTTTTTCTTGAAAATACTGAAACATCCAAACTTCCATACACATTCACATTTACACATATATGTGTGCATTTAATAATTATTTTCTCTAATGATTCTGTTTATGTATATGTTTGTGTAGATGTCTGTGTATGTATGTAATTATTATTTTTCAGTAACTATACATAAATTAACCAGCGTTCTTTCAGCAACAAACGATGATCGATGTCACATCTCAAATACAACCACTAGATAACATTGAGAACGGTATTAATTTGAATTACCATCCATATTCTGTTTTGTTAAAAATAATCATTACAGTCACACACTTCTACACAAACATATACATATACAAATTCATTAGAGAAGATATTTATTGCCTGAGTGTATGAAGAATATAAAAGGACTGCAGTTGAAAGGTATTTTATAAATACACACCCACCCTTGATTTAACAGTTCGTATATGTGCCTAATTTATTTATATTAAGAAATTTTTACCCAGCTTTCTTTCAGTAACTATATATAAACTAACCAGCGTTCTTTCAGTAACTAACGATAATCGATGTCACATTGGAAAATAGAATCACTTGATGACACTGAGAATTGTATTTGATAAGAAACGTATCTGGCAACCACATTTCTGTAATAAATATCGGCGATATTGATGACATTTTGACAAAAATTATTTTAACACAAAAAAACAAAGATTCAAACGAATTGAATACGAAGATATTACTACTTCTAGATAGAGACTTATAGATATATCAAAGTGTTAATATGTTGGTTCACGAAAGTGTCGAGAATATCATGAACTATCCGGAAGTCTTTGTATTCTTTGATGTCGTCAGGTATGCCCCATACAATCTAGTACGGAAGAAAAATTCCATTGTGATTTTGCTGAAAAATTTAAATCCTGCTAATGGCTTGCTGAACGGTTTTTATTGATTTTTGGTTTTATCTGCTAATAAATTTTATATTCATGCAAAAAATATTATTAGCAGTAAAAAAAGAAAATGAAGCATTCATACCACGAGTTGACCTGCGTTCGAATGAAACAGATCTACCCTTCAATATGAACAGGCGGCAGTTTCCTGTGATACCAGTTTTTGCCATGACCATAAACAAATCGCAAGGTCAGAACTTCCAAAAAGTTGGTATTTACTTGCCAGCTCCCGTATTTAGTTACAGCCAGCTTTATGTGGCCTTAAGCCCTACAAGAAGGAAGGAAAGCTTCAAAATTCTTTTGAAGGAAACAAGCAGTGAAGGCATTTTAGTTGCGGATATATTTTACGTTATAAAAATTTGGTAATAAAAGAATTATTAAACTAAAAACTTGGTTTTGTACCTTTATATATAAAATACTACCATTATCCGTCATTTTTTTACGGCACGGGACCAGCTAGTCTATAAATACTTTGTCAAAATGATAGAGGTTATTTGACTTATCTGAATTAACATTTATTTTATCATTTAACCCAAACACTCACCTTGCACTTTAGACTGCGCTGGAATTTGAAGTAATATTTCCGGAATTACATATTTCTAATTAGGTCAAATAAATCCTATTCAAATTATTCTCTGCACGTTTTAAATCGATGTATAGCACTGCTAACTGTACCAGGTTTACATAATAAAATGAATATGCTTTTGTTACCATCATATTCAGGAAAGATTCCATTTGATCAAAAGGAAATTAGTATACTAATATTTATTGGGAAGTGATAGATATACATGATATCTTTCCAGACTGAGCTGGTTTTTCTGTCTTGATGGAACAATGTTCTAATCTGTGACAAGAGGTAATAGATAAAATTTCAAACACTTGAAAGCAAATAGTACGAATACATATATTTTGTAGAAACCTTAATTCTCTTCAAATATGTATATATATACATATATATACACATGCGCATGCACAAACACATACATACGCACACACACATACATACGCACACACACATACATACACGTATTTATACATAATTAGACCTGAAGAGACACTGTAAAGTTAAGAGCTTTATAGACATGAAAACCTTGGTAAACCCATAGATCGGCCATAATTATTCTTATCTAATTACTTTACTGGTCTATAAATTGGAGGGTGCTTCTCTTTCGGATTTTTGATTTACTGACGATATATATATATCTGCACACGTGTTGCTAAACCCTTGTTACTTGTATAAGTTACAAAATAGTTCGTGTGAACACACATACACACATACACACACCTACGTTTCAGAGTGTGCATATGAATGCACACGCAGACGCTCACTCTTCAATCACAGACATTATTTTCAACATTTTATTTTCTCATGAGACGTGGTTAACAGACGGTTTTCTTCCAAATGTTCTAAGTTCTGGTATAAAAAAAAAAACGAGGAAATAATAGATGCATGGTGAAATACAGACTTATACTTATACAGTTATAGGTACAAATGTATTAGGTACAAAAGTGAAATTAATAAAAACATAATCTGTCTTATATGCTGTGTAGCAAGACTTTTCAGGTGAACGATAACATTCTTGATTATCTTAATGTACTTTAATTTGAATTTGATTTTGATAATCAGTTTCTACTTCAATTGATTTTGTTTTGGATTTAAGAAAACATTTATAACAACTTCAACAGCAATTACGATTTCAAGTATTTCTAGGATAAAGAGAGTGATGGCTGTGAGATTATGAAGTTAGTGGTGGTAATTGTAGTTATGTTTATTGTAACGTTAGTTGTGGTGGTAATGGTGAGGTACAAGGTTTGTTTTGATATGGCATTTTAAAATGTAATTAAGGAGAACATGTTGAAAAAATAATTATTTGTATGATCACTCCTTTAATTTTTCATCAGTTTCTGTATCTTCAAGTTTGGCTTGATGAATGTCATGTATCAGATTTTCATGCAATCCCTAGGGATCCTTCCTTTTTAAATTAAGCTCTCCAAGTTCAATGTTATTTGAAAATGAATAAAATAAAACACAAGACTGATCAGCTAGTGTTTAAAGAAAAATAATTATCGTTTGCGATTTTTTTTCTTAATGATGAAACATTTGTTATGTTTTAGATGCTGATAATGATTAAGCAGCATTGAATAATTAATAACCATTACATCATACTTCTAATTCTCTTCTAATTACGTTTAATGACAACTACAGATGAACCAGTCAATGTTACACATCATTTCATGATCATGGGACCGATATTTAAGGACTGTTAAACAACTGAAAGGCCATGTTTAATGCCGTTTAGAAAGCTATGATTTGAATACTTTACATTTCCTAAATAAACAACTTAGTATAAATCTAATTAACATTATAGTAGCAACACTGATTTTTAGAATATAGTTTTGTTACCATGTAGCCGCTTGAATCCGTTTGACTTATTAACATACAAGAAACATGGAATGTATTTAAAACTACACTATATATAATGGAAATTAAAATAATTACTATACGAATTTTAGCGGATTGTTTGATTATTTTGCGGTAAATTTGGTTAATATTTACAACTGATAAGCTATGGTGACCTACTAAGAACGTTAATGATGTTTGTAATAAAACAAAAATAGATTTATGCCATAAGAACACTTCCTCTAACACAGGGAGACATTTGAAAAATGTGTGTCTATTTCATGTGATGGCTTAGAAACATTTCATGTGATGTCGTTGCAGGATAAGACTCTCTCAAATATGTTGTTACTATAACAGGAAAATGAGGCAAAATTACCAGATAGCTCAATTTTATTAGTGCAAATAGTAACGTGTAAAAACAAATGATTGATGTTTAGCTACACGTCCTTATTGCAAAAACTAAGATGCCTTGAGCTAAAGCACTGAGAATCTAACAACTATTTCTGCTGCACATAGATATTCTCATTGTATGCGATATTTTAAGAGTGGATTTGTTTTACAATTTTCCCTAATTTTAAACATGGGAGAGTTTACTTGCTAAATCGATTGCATTGCGTAGCCTAACAAAGCAATTAAAAATTAAGAATGGTGATCATTCCACAAAAATTATTTTCTTCTTCAGTCAGGGAAATTTATGAAGACACAGGAGAGCAGCTAACAGGCAGTTGTACAATGTAAACTTTTGACAATGACAACAAAAGTAGTTGTTCATCTTCTTATCTTCTGAATTACTGAGCTTCCTTACCTCACAATAATTTTGCTACGTAGATAGGAAATATCCAAAAGTTGCCATTATAATCATGTGAAATATTGGAATGATCGATCGAAAGGTGACTTTAAGTTATATAACAGGAATATGGTATACGACTCGACTGAAGGCTGTTTTACAACTACTACGTTTCCAAGCTCATTTCAATATGTTATACAAAGGATTATTATAACTTAGTATAAAGTTGTTTTTTGGCTAAGATCCTAATTTATTAAATGCATAAGGCAACAAATTATTGACTCACATCAAAATAGATTAGGGTGCTAAATATATTTTTCTTACATAAAAACAAAACTGTCTTTCTTTTATAATGACAGACGAAACTTTCTGATAATATATATTTTTCATCCTTTATAATATATTTCTGTATATTTCGTTTTACAATTCTCCATTCACCGGCATTGCCTCCCAACAAATAATAAAGAATAGCTATTCGAATATAGTTGCGTCTGTTTTCGAAGATTTGGCATGCATAAAATATGCAGAATGTATATAAAATCAATATATACTCTAGAGATAAGAGATATTCAATTTTATATCAGTCATATTTTGTTTTCAAACGATATTGAAAACATGATTATGGTGGTAGTATTGGTTGTGTACAAAATGATAACACTCGTGATAATGATTATGGACTTTTTCATTTAGGAGACAACTTTCAAACCAGGTTTTCAAAATGTAATCATTGTAAAATAAACAATTAAATTGAATAACATGTAAACAGTTTTATGCTCATTATATTGCCAAACTTTCAATGAATAAATATTCAGATTAAATTTTAATTACTGTGATTGCAACAACTGCAATATCCATATGTACATACAAAATATTTTAATGAAAAAGAAACACAGTTTACTATATAAGCAGAACTATACCTAAACATTTATTCATTAAAAAATAATTGATAGTAAATAAAATAAGTGCTGAAAATTATCTATCATAGCGAATAGTTATGACACAAACAAAAGAAACTTTATTTTAAGTCTATGAATTTGATGAAATCTGTGAAAGAGGAAAATATTTCATTTAAATACTATTTTTATATTCTTATGATCTTTTTATATAATTTAAAATATTTTATATTTTTATTTGAAATGTGTTACTTGTTAATAACTAAATGTTGAAAGAATATGAATACCTCTTGAGTATTAATTGGTTTTTAATGGACTTATGCCGAGCATTATTGTTATGGAATGAAGCAGATGAAATATAAACTTACGCCCAACCAATCTCTCATACTTAAAATTCACTCATTATCCATTAATAAGTTTCAATACTTAGGTCACAACGAATAATGTAAAATATTCACTTATGACCAGAAACTCAATGAAAACATTATATTTAATTTTAATCCATAAACTATAAAGTAGTTAAATACATTATCCCTTAGATGTATTATCTGTATAGTGACAATTATAGTGAATACTTAAAATCTGACTGCACAAGACCTAGTTTAGTGACCTCTGCCATTATAATCGCGGATCTGAATAATAGATGATACAACATTCCTTGCCGCCCGATTATTCCAAACATATTTTCTGATCTGCTAAGGTTCAGTTCTACATGTCCTAAAACAGTCTGGATATATTGGAAATAAAAAAAGAACTTCCATCATTACCCCAGACTTCTACAGTATCTTTGAATTTACATTGCATATTTGTGAACAAGTTTCTTATTTGCAAGTTGTAATATATGTCCCATTAACTTAAGCCACTGAAATAATTTGGAGGAGCATGATTGTGAGTAATCAACTATATACACTTACAGTTTAAAATATATTCCATACATTTGACCTAAAAATCATTCACTACGTTCAAATAATTTTGTTTTTCTTCTATTTTCAGACTCATTTTTAATTCCTTCACATTCACTGGAACTGTAGCAGCTGTGACAATGAATTAGTAAATAGTTTCATTCTATTTTTATTATTAATTTGTAGAATAAAGCATTTGCAAACGCTTTAATCTACGTAACTCCAACCAAGTTAGAAACATTTTTATTTCAGTCACCGTATGTACGTCAGAATAAATGCAAGATAACTGAATTCATTGGTTTTCATCTCTTCATATTACTCAGTTCGAAAACATTTGTATATAGCTTATTCAAATTAATATTATCTTAGCTGTACTAATAATGAAGCACAGAAAGTTTTGTTGATTGAGTTTCAGGAGGAATTTCAACCATGTTTCGTGGTCTGCTACCACAACAGCTCCTTTATAGGATCCAGTTAGCTGAAGACATCATCAGGAGGAACCACGTCCGGTTTCGGCCCCTACTCCTCTACCGTTTTGACGTGGCGGGGCCCCTCCTTTTGGAGGTGTCTTCAGCTCTGGTGTTTGGTGCATGTCTTCTTTCACTGTTTGTGACTGTTCTAATCCAACTGTGGAATGTCCCTCGCTATGGTTATTTTCCAGGAGGTTCTGGCCACACGTCTTACGGTTCATCAACCCGCGTTGTTGAATTACTTTCTTCTGACATACC
>NC_068982.1:31594272-31597172 GCF_001194135.2 Octopus bimaculoides
GTCTCATCTAGACTTGTTATGACTTTCAAGCCATATTCGGTCTTCCCGCTTCAGCCATATATAGAAGCTGGCTTTTTCGACCGCCTCCTGTATCCTCCTTATCAGTTTTCTAAGTTCCGAGTTTGAAAACGCAAATCTTCTCTTGAATAGCGTTGTCATTTTTCTTTCAATGAAGCCTCTAGCCCCCACTGCCAGATGGTAGTACTCGACAGTCCATCCCTGTTCTCTGCGCTCTTCGATTAGTTTTTCATATCTCTTCTCCTTTCGTTTCTCTGCATTGTCGATGTTTTCTTCCCATGGTACTGTCAGTTCTAGCAAGATTCCTATTCTCTGTTCTGTGTCCCAATTTGCCGTTGATTCCAATGGAGTGATGCCATCGAAAATTTCGATGTCAATGAAACCTATTTCTGTGCATCTTATAATCAAGATACATTGATGATGACACTAGAGCTTGAATTCATTTTATATCTTTCCTTAGTGAGTTTGTTGTGTATTTCGATGAAAGAATAGGCAAGAGTATTGTTCCAAGGGCAAACCAATAATGGCTTTGTCGAGGATAGAATTATTTAATTAAAATGGAAGTACTTCTTGTAACTATAAAGTTTTTAAATATGTTATCCTATTAGATATATTGCTTGTATAGTGACAATTATGGTGCCAGCATAATATCAGAGTTATAACAAATTTTGATGACCCAATCCGTAATATTATCCTCAACTATGATCTAGAAATTTCCTATTGATACAGTGCTACGAAATGCATTTTTGAAATGAATACAAGTCATAATCAGTGTAGGTCTTTCGTCTTTTTTGCGTGCGTATGTATTTGTTTTGCGTGCGTATGTATGGGTGCGGGGTTGTTGTGTGCGCGTGAGTGTGGATGTGTATGCGTGGATATATATGTAAATGTACATATATGTATAATCTGTGGCGAGTATATGGGTGAGCATGTGTGTGTTTAGAGCGAGGGTGTTTTTAGTATATGAATATAGGCGAATGTACGGATTGGTGCGCTCACGCGCACCTATAGAGTTCTCTACTCCCTTACTCTTACCCCCTTACTTGGCGGACTATTAGCGCTTTTGTCTTTTGTCTTAATGACGGTAACCACACAGTAATTTTCATTTGTTTAATGGTCATTTTTCACTGGAATTTTCAATGGCCGGATAACTGAAGAAATGTTGGCGTGGGCTCCCACCCCGGCATCCGAAACTCGGAGTTTTATCAGGGCTACCGAATAAGTGTCACATATTTTTACAGATATGTATATTTATATATATATATATATATATATATATATATATATATATATATATATATATATATATATATATATATATAGAGAGAGAGAGAGAGAGAGAGAGAGAGAGAGTAATGAGTTACGTTATCCATAAAGTAAAAGCAGTTGAGAGTGTTTATAAAATCGTTATTCTAAGTTTTACGAAAATTCTCTTGACAAAGACACACATTGTATCGAAAATTTGTCAAGAAATATGCGGAGTAAATGTGTAGTTCCACATGTGCACGCGGGCACAGACACAGACACACACACACACACGCACACACACACACACACAGAGAAACACATATACACACTCATACATACGCACACATATAGGGAAATACCAAAAAAAGGGGAAATAAATGGCCAGACAAAGAGTCAGACAAACAGACCTATAGATAAGCTGACAGCCTTGTAATAATATTTTTAGCTCAACACCCACCTTGGGCATGACAACTGTCCGACCTTAATTCCAACAGTCAATGGCTTTCAACGAATAAAAAACAGAGAAGAAAACAGTTATAGGCTATCTAATTTCCATAATTTACAAAGAAACTTAGCAAAAAGAAAGTGGCCAGAGACACACACTAGAATAACATGGGCAAACATTGTATTTTATATGTCGTGATATATCGCCACCTCCAGAACAGAAGATGTATCATAATTGTAGAAACGTATATAAAACTTGTTTAGTGTAGGCAGACGAGAGATGTTATCGTGTAGGCAGAGCAAATAAATATATCAAGGAGGTGTGATAGAGAAAATGGATAGTGGGGACAATTTGGGGGTGACAAAAAGTTTATTAATGCACAATCAGGTATATATGTAAAGGAGTAAATCTTTGTGAGTTGATAAGGCAGATGTGACATTTTCAAGTGGTATTTCGAGTACGTTGGTATTTTCTGATGACAAATGAAGATGATTTGCATATTAGATGATGTTGCATATTGTAACTATTTATATTTAATTATATTTAGTTAATTACAAAATTACTTTGGAGCAATATTAAGTATCATATAATTCATTTGACGTTATTTGTAATTCGTATGCATGCATTTAATATAGGTTCATAAATAACTCACATATAACATTGGTCTGTATTTTGAATTCATAAAAATGTATTATTGAACTGAAAATATAATCCTATATTCATTCATTGTAAATTTTTTCAGGGTTGTTTTCTATATGATTTTGTAAATCACCTGTTCTATTTCTGATATGTTTAACACTACAATAATTGAAATATAAGTTATGTTGTTTGGTAAAATATTACAGAAAACAATCGTTATTTAAAGATATAGCTAATACTATAGTTGTTAATTTTTTTCGCAAAAGCGTAAACATTAGTTTATACAATAAGTTTTAAACACCCATATAAAAATAACGATGCCAAGAGTTAAAGAATACACATATATTATAGTGTATTTATATAGTAACATACTTATGCATGCATAAACACGTAGATACGTATACATGTGTATATATAAATGTATACATATATATATAATTCATGAATATACACCTGCCTACATATATTTGTATGTACATATATAGAGTGAAGTGAAAAATGAAGTAGAGAGTAGAAATTATGTTAACAAAATATGGAAGGTAATTAGTTT
>NC_068982.1:31597182-31602346 GCF_001194135.2 Octopus bimaculoides
ATATATATATATATATATATATATATATATATATATAAAAACTAATATATGTGTATATATAAATGTATACATATATATATAATTCATGAATATACACCTGCCTACATATATTTGTATGTACATATATAGAGTGAAGTGAAAAATGAAGTAGAGAGTAGAAATTATGTTAACAAAATATGGAAGGTAATTAGTTTTATATCATATTAATATCTAACTGAATTATTATGTTAGAGAAAATACATTTCATGATTAAAACACCTGTTACCATAGATTTCTAATAGCTTAATAGGTGCTGACAGAGAATGCAAATAATAAGTAATAACATATTTGAATATGCTTGCATCTTGTTGAGTGAGCTACAATATTATTGTTGAAATACTGCGAATCAGATAAAATAAATAGTTCTTATACAGTGTTTTCAAAAATCTATTTTATTTTCGAAAACCTGGGGATGTGTGTGTTATTGCTAATAGTCTTCGGTCGTTTTGCTGGATAAATTAGTGAAACTTACCGTATCACTTCCTTTCATAATACACGTTTTTCTATAGGCTGACTGTGATGGATGTTATTTTTCTTTGAATTTTAACATAATGAATGTAATTAAAGTTACAGAGGGACCATTTTAAGCTCGTCGCACCTTGATCTCGTTGGGAGGTGCAGGGAGGTAAATATAAGTATCAATACGTGTATATATATATATATATGTATGTATGAAAAGAAGCTAGTTGTAAAATCTCATAAAGAGATGAAAGTAGTTACTATAAAAAAACAAGTAAAGTTAATCGACACATCAGTATGGCTGTACAATGTTACTATTAGTTTAACCCCAGGCAGATCTTCTATCAGCTTGTTAGAAGTGCAGTATTGCACCCTGTACATTTATATTGCCAGCGGGAGCGCGAGCCCCTACCATTCCCTAGCACACGACAGGCTCGGAAGATCGATTTGGTTTCGAGTTAGTTTGCTCCATCCTCAACCGCGAACATCTTGGTCGCTAGAAAAAGGACCAGGGTCCGCTTTCTGCAAGCCAATGACCGATGGTCACTTTGTTTACTTTATACTGTTTGCTGGAGCGTACTCTGGTTTCCAGGTGTTGGCGACTGAGGACGAGCAAACTAGCTCGAAACCGAATCGGTCACGCGATCCTGTCATCTGCTTGAATATGGTTGGAGTTCACTCCTCTGCTGACAATATAAGTTCCGTCCGAATTTTGAATAAAGAAAACAAGTGATCAAATGTTACATTTAATTGAAATATTAGTTTTAAAGAAATTTGCATTGTTTATAAATTCCTGCTTTAACAACAATCATATCAAGGATACCAATAACCAGAATAATGGCAATAACTATAATTAAAGCGGTACATCTTCCAAAATCTATTATTGATTTGAGCTTGTTGATTGACTGAAACATTAACATTTTCAACACTTAATACTAAGCTTTCAGGATGTTCAAGTAAAACATATCTCTCTCAAATGTTAATTACTCTTGGTAGCCATATGGACTTTTCCATTTACTTCGAGATCTTGTAATAGATGGATCGTTTACAGGAGCACCTGATGTAGCATCAGTGCTGTAGTAAAATGATTGAAAATACTTAGTTTAGTCAGGAGTATATGGCCAAAGTAATTAGTTTTAATTCAGCTCGAATCGAGTTACAACTAGCAAATGTGCTTAATTTATACATTTTGCACTAAGCAAACATTCGCATAACTATATTACTAATCGTTGCATCATTTCCTAGAAATATTCTATTGGACATATTTCCATCTGATAAAAGTAGTAAAAACGATAAGCGTCGCCCTTTCATAACCTAGTCAGACTCATGGGCCCGGTTTCCCAGTTTCTATGGCGTATGTGCTCACCCCAGCTAGATGTTACACAAGAAACAGGCAAAAAGAGTGAGAGAAAGTTGTGGCGAAAGAGTACAACAGCGGTCGCCACCGGCCCCTGCCGGAGCCTCGTGGAGGTTAGGTGTTTTCGCTTAATAAACACTCAGAAGACCCGGTTTGGGAATCGACACCGCGATCCTTCGAACGCGAGTCCGCTGCCCTAACCACTAGGTCATAGCGCCTCCACGATAAGAGTAGTACTAACCGCTTATTAACAAAAGCACTAATAAAAAATTATAAAATACACTCAGACTATCAAATTAGCCTGAAATAAAAAGAGAATATATTTTTAAATTATTTTAAATGGCTTTTATTCAGTATTCTAAATTCATTTTAAAATTAATTAGTGTTTCCTCACAATATTGTTACTCATAATATGGTTACAAAATTTCACTCCACCAGATTCAAAATTTAGCTGTAAAATAAGGTAATAATGTAGGTTACGTTACTACATTACCACTGAGATGGTCAGTCAACATCACAGGATAACCAAGGCCAGGTCTGAGATAATAGAATAGATGTAGGAGAAAAATATTAGAAAAAAAATTAATAAGACGAAACGATAAAACGGAAAATATGTTTTATAAAAGTTTTAGTTGTAGATAATCGCCAGACAATATTTTAAAGGAGGAAGAACAAAGTGTATAAGAATATATCACTAACAATTTACCGATAATTTTAAGTTAATCATTGAAAAGCATTTTCTCATTGTGTTTCGTTTGAAGTTGTGAGAATATTTTTCCTGCAAAGGTATTGGCAAATTTTCAAGCATACTTTCCAGTTCATTTACCAACGAATTTTGTTGAAAATGTTATGCTGCAATTATTGATTCTTTCTCAACTTATTGTAATTATTCAGCAATTATTTGTATTTAATGCCCCTTCGACTGAACCTACTAATACTTCTCGCAAGCATTCCAATATACATGTAATTGTTATTCATAACCTACCTTTCTAAAAAATATATATCTTACATTAATTTATTGCGTAGCTTATACCTTGAAAGTGGAATTATTTTTATAATTGAATACAGCCATTTGGAGAACAAAGTTTTTAGCTTCAAACAAAACATTTAGAAAATGTGAGATACCTGGAGAATATATTTGCGATAGTATTGATCAATATGCTAATATATTCAAATTATACGCAGGTCTATATAATACAATATATAGGCTTGTATGTATTCTTACCTGTGTATGTGTTTGTACGTGTGCGCGTGTATCTACATACATAAAACGCACACATACACACGCATATGTGTGTGTGTAGATAAATATGAAGGTGTGTTTAAATACATACATTGGGAACAATAAATGTGAGCTTCATGGTAATCCATTGCTAAATGTTTGCGAATAACGTCTCTTTGCAGAAAAGCTATTTCGTTTTTTTAGTATGCAACTCTCAAAATACCTAACTTTGACGAAAACTCAAAACCTTTACATGATGCACTAACAATAATTCCAGATCTTATATACTAGATTCTAAACTTACCCTAGAAATTTAATAATCGCCCTCAAATCAAATACTTTTTCTAATCAGATTAAAAAATATATAATGGATAATATGCTAATTGGCATACCTATTATAAGACGGGATGGTCACTGTAGTGATGATTTTGATCATCGATCTGCTCAGTTATGGTAGATCTGTGGTTTAATAAATAAAAACAATACAGAGACCTAATGCAAGCGCCCATCTGTATAATACTACACTATAACCTTTCCATATCTTAAACCTCCCTAAACTAACAATTACATGGTTTAACTGTTTACGTCAACATCAGCTTCTTTAATTAGTACAGTATCACGTTACCAATAAAGCTGTTTAGCAACAAAAACAAAACTCAGTATAATATCAGAAACAATAGCTAAACTATTTATAAAGTGCATAAGAAACCAGCACGTGTGCAAAAGCTCCATATTCTGCAAGCGTTATAGTAATATACATTAAATCACCAAATTCTTTGAAGTAAAGCTAACCTGATAAATTTCAAAGTATTGATTATGTATATATTTACGTTTAACAGGTCAAGACTGGTTACTGTAATGTGCATCATAGGAAATTAACTTCTCTGTTTTCCGATTACTGTGAGTTCCACACACACACACAGATCAATGACGCACAGCATTGTAAGTCACCGGTGTTTCGACATGTTGCGTCTCGTCAGCTAGAAGCAGCCGTAACTGTGAGCCTAAAGGAAGCCCATGTGTCTAGTGAATCATCTAGTTCTGGCTGACGAGACAACATATCGAAGCATCGGTGTCCCAGAATGCCGTGAGCCAATATGCCTAATTTGTCGAACACAGTCGTCGTAAAAGGCAGGAGGTATCCTCCTATCACATACAACAAGATTTATGTCTGAACTTACGTAGATATATTAACGATAAGTACGAAGATAATCGCTTTAGATAACGCTGTGCACTGTGCAAATAGCGATTCGTTATCGTTTGGTAGATAATAGCATCGATCAGCAAGCAATTTGTTTACTGAAAGCATAAACAAACCAGCAACTTCGATTAGCTTCGATGCTTAGCTTGTTTCTGGTTTGTGAGACATGCGTTGAATAACTAGCGTTTCAGAATGACCAGCCTAGTGTGTTGACCTGACTATCGACGTAAAGGGGAGAAGTTATTCTGTTATGACATAGTGACAAGCATATTATGCGTCTAAACCTGCCTAGTCGCTTTAAGAATAACTATGCAAATAGAATTTAAAGAATTGACTGCTTTTCAAACTATCTGCATATATCTATACAATTTATCTTTGTTTAAACGTTTAAGAAATTAATGATTGTCTTTAGGGAACGGATGAGTGTTGAGGGAGAGAGAAATTCCAAGATAGAGAACATTTTAATATATACATGAGGAAGTTGAACAAATTATAAGTAAAAAGAAATTAAAGTGAAAGGATTTGCAGATTGACGAGCGAGTAATGCGGTAAAAGATATGTTCATATATATATATATATATATATATGTATATATAAGCAATGTTAATTCTCTAAATGAAGTATTAACAGTAACTGCACGATAAAGTGTAGTATATTGCCACTTAAGTGTGGCTGACCCCTAGGGGTGGATGTTACTGTTGCTTTTAGCCCCAGGAGGACATCTCCTCCAGCTGGCTTATCGACACACGACTGTGTCCTGTTTCATTTAGAGAATTAACATTGCTTGTTTTCACCTTTTCAATATCAGTGAAGAATTTCACTGGAAAAGAAGATATAAGGTTTGCCAGGTTTTTGTCTCTCTCACCAAGGTCATCAGCTGTCGAAC
>NC_068982.1:31602598-31605518 GCF_001194135.2 Octopus bimaculoides
TATGGGAGAATGTACGAAAAAAACAACAACAGACGAGGACAGGTGGTGTAAACAACAAAAGGATGTATTAGTATGACGCTCGGGAATACGGAAAGTCTTTTACGTTTCGAGCTACGCTCTTCAACAGAAAGAATACGGAGACAAGGAGAAAAACACGGAGAAAACAAAATTGAATAGTGTCCAGTCAGCGGTCAATCATAGTATATATATATACCTGTATGTATATATATATATATACGACGTGAAAATAAGTGAGAGAGAGAATCAGAGGAGACTATATGATGAATAGGGTGATATACATAGGTTTTAGGACAATGACATAGAAACCCTAAAGGTTTCATTTGACAAATACAAATAATAAATGAATATTTTCATCAAATGAATATATTATATTTGTATATTAGTTCCACGACCACATAAAGAGTTCTAGGGCTTTTAAAATCAAATATTCCGAAGAAGATAATTTGATAAATATTTGTTATCCTGAAGTACATCGGTAAATTCCAATGGAATTTAAGTAGATTCTTCATTGCTAAAAGTCGTTGCGTACCTTAGTTACGTAGCTATTGAATTAATACAGTATTGTGTAGTGAATACGGTGATAGTATTAAGTTGTCGAGTATGAAATTTGTAGTAAGGTATATGGTAAACTTTGACAGCTGCTCATTTTGCGACATTATTATATTTTGACAATCTTTATTTTTTGTTAGAAAGCTGACACATCCATTTCTTTATTGTAAATCATTTTGCGCTTTGTACAGTATTTATTAATCGTTTTTTTCTTCTATTTTTGTTTAGAGCTGGATAAGTCAGAATCTCGTACAGTTTCGAAAAATGAGTTCTTTCTTGGAAATACAGCATCACAGACAGCTCAGAATATTAATGGAGTATTTCATTGTAATGTTATTACACAGCAGAGAGCATCAAATTGGTTTGCAAAATTTCACACTGGTAACTTTGACCTCACGAATGAGCAGTGTGGTTGACCGGAAACAAAGGTGGATAATGACAAACTGAAAGCCACCGTCGGGTTAGATCCATCTCAAAGTGCCCGTGAATTATCATTGTTGTTTGCTGGTAGCAAGCAAATAATATTGACTCACCTAGTTCAAATCGGTAAAGTGAAAAAGTTGGATAAGTGGGTTCCACATGAACTCAATGAAAATCAGAAACAGAAACGTTTGGAAGCCTGCATTATGCTACTTTCTCGTTACAAAAATAAATCATTTTTGAATCGAATTGTAACATGTGATGAGAAATGGATCCAATAAAATAATTGTAAACGTTTAGCACAATGGCTGGACAAAGACGAGCCATCAAAACACAGCCCAAAAAGTAAAATTCATCGAAAGAAGCTGATGGTGTGTGTTTGGTGGTCTGGCGCAGGTGTGATCCATTATGATTTCCTTAAACCTGGCTCATCAATGACGGCAGAAGTGTACTGCCGCAAGCTAGACCAAGCGATGCAGAAACTTACAAAAAACAGTCTACATTAGTCAACAGATCCACTCCTATTTTATTGCAAGACAACGCCAGCCCACATATCACAAAAATGACATTGGCGAAACTACAGGTTTTGGAGTTGGAAGTTCTCCATCAGCCACTATACTCACCTGAACTTTTCGCCCACTGATTACCACTTCTTCCAGAATTTGGATAACATTTTGGTAGGAAAAAAGTTTAATTCCTATGATGCTATAAAACAGGCCTTCCAAGATTTTATTGACTCTAGATTGCCAGACTTTTACAGTCCCGGGCTGGACAAGCTACCACTGAAACGGCAAACGTGTATTGACTATATGGGTGCATACTTTGATGAATAAATCTATTTCTTGTATTTATAAAACATTAGCAAACTTTTTTCTTTTATACAAATTTCATACTTGACGACTTAATATTTACTGAGTCTCGGGAAGGGAAACTGCATATCTAATCATTTTCGACGTGCTAAGTTTGCTGTTAGCAACAACTAATCTCTTATCTATTTAGATCTTCTAATTCATAAGAAGTCTGTTGGCATTTAATCGGAGGACATTATTACCAAACACTCACATATTATCGTTTTTTTTTCCTTTTGTCCTCTCCAATATGATTAAACTTATCTGTCACTCTTTGATACAGTCAACGCTATTAATGAAGATTGTTTTTAGACATTGTGAATGCTGTTTAATTCCAGATCTATTATAACTAAGTAAACTGATAACCAAAGCGTTCAAGCTTCGACCACCCAAGTTTTGTATTCGGACATAATATATTGAATTTATAATATAAGTTTCAAGGAAAGAAGCTTTGATGTCAAGGAAATTGGCCTACGAGCTGTAGATTGTGGATCGATCATATAAAGCCTCAATCACTCGCTGGCTTGTATGGGTATCCGGTAAATGTAGAATTGAAGCCAATACACATTCAAAACAATTTGAAATTTAGTTTTAATCGACGTATATGAATTTCTCTTATGCAAAACGTACATTTTAGGTTGAGAATCCTTATTCACCAAAGTTTTATATTTTCAATGTTTATCTTTCTTATTGACATTTAAGCTGTAAGGGACGACCGTGCGAACTCAAAAAGGAGAAATGGTGACGAATGGAAAAACAGAGGACTCCTTTTATTTAAACGTGTCACATGGTCGAACATACAAATATATATCAAAGATGATATACATGATATGTTATGCGACGATAACATAGATGACCAGTAATGAAAGACCACAACCGTATTAGATGAATAACAGAGATATTTATTATGGCGTTAAAGATGTATGTCTGTGTGTGAGTGTGAATGCGACATATAAGAACATAATCAAAGACAGGCCGTCGTACAAAGAAAAGTGTGTATGAGTGATACATGTATGTGTATGTGTATTATTACAGCAGATAGAAAGAGAGTCAATAACACGTGAGCATTTATACCAGTTGTT
>NC_068982.1:31606249-31607410 GCF_001194135.2 Octopus bimaculoides
ACTCTATCACGTGACCTTATTAGGGGCTGTGATTGATCAGTTTGCGTTCTGGCGGGAACGGTTCGAAGAAGTTGCCGATTCGAATAATGATCAGTCACGTGATGACAAGGAATGGGTTCTCTACTACGCTCGCATTTATCTATATTCAAATGAGAAGATTGTATGTAATGGCGATAGTAGTTTTGTATCTAATGGCGATAGGTAGTTTCACTACAAAGCTATCAAATAACTTTAGAGATATTCGTAGTTATTTCGTTTCAGTAACATTCAGAGTATATAAAACGAATACTAAACGGAACACATACATTTATACGAAATAAAATTTTAACATGTTGAAAAATTACAAAGATATTCTTCATTACTTTGTGACGATTTTAAAGAAGTTTTTACGAAAAGGGAATAAATGGCCTTCTACAAAAAAATAATCAGAGAGTAGCATGTTGATATTAGTGAAAAATATATGGAATGAGGAGGAAAATGAAATTCTTCAAGAATCTTTGTTTAAAATATTGCCACATTAAGAAAATATAAATTATTTGGTTCTCTACGTTGACAGAAATTTAGCACCGTTTCGTATTATATAGAAGATTATTTGCTCACTTCTCCATCACTTTGTTCAGGAATTCATGAATGCATTCAAACTTTCTCTGCTTTTTCTTCTATGTGATGCAGTGCTTGAGGTTTATGGACAGGACATTTTCGCCGTGTGTGTTCTTGTTAGTCTGAAGCAACTAGAACTACTGTCACATTAGTCGTGCACGTATATGCGGTGCTGACTCTACTGCAGAGGAAAGCGACAGCCCCGGATGATATTTGCATAGTGAGCGCAGTATGAAGGTAGGCAAAGTGGCTTACTCTGTGAATTACCACTTTAAGGATAATCATGGTTGAGAATTTCATTGAGATCCTTACGGACAAAACACCAAGATAAACTATTGCAGATCTGAGTCACAGGAGCACTTGCTAGCTACATGATGAATGAAGGCACTCTTCAATGTTTGAATAATGTTGTTGTATGTGTTGCAAGTCTTCAGGCAGTGATTTAGTTTATATTCCTTGAATACATTCGAAGTTAACGTCTGAGTTTACCAGTACCCCTTAGGTTACTTAGCGCTGTGATTGTGACTGTGCATCAGATGTGGATATATATATATATATATA
>NC_068982.1:31608677-31611100 GCF_001194135.2 Octopus bimaculoides
CTGCAATCTCAGGGGATTAAGGTACATTTTAAAAATAACGTCGACCACTAACGTGGACAATTAATGCGCTAGAAATAGATCACATTTTGTGTCTATTAAGACCTAAAAAGTTCTCAACATGAAATATAGCAGCATACCAAAAACGTGAGCGGGCAAGACATTTAAAATCACCTAAAAAAATCATTATTAAACAGGAACCAGGTTTCGGATTTAACAAATTCTTACCATTTGTCTATTCCTCATCAGCCTGATTTGTAATGTAGCAGCAATTTTCAGAATCGTATACATAGTTGCCCACCGCCATGTGTGCGCGTGCATATGGTTCTGCTAATTACAGCTTAATGGTAAAGTTCATGAAATTAACGTGTAAGTGGCTGAGCACTCCACAGACACGTGTACCCTAAATATGGTTCTCGGGGAGATTCAGCGTGATACAGTGTATGGCAAGGCTGGTCCTTTGAAATACAGGTACAACAGAAACAGGAAGAAGGAGTGAGAGGAAGCGCGATGAAAGAGTACAGCATCGTATACCACACCCACACCCCTGGAGCCTTGTGGAGCTTTAGGTGTTTTCGCACAATAAACACTCAACGCCCGGTCTGGGAATCGAAACCGCGATCCACAACCGCGAGTCCGATACACTAACCATTGGGCCATTGTGCCTCCACATGTGCACACGTATATATACATGTGTGCCTGTGTGTGTAGATATATATGTATATGTATATATGTAAAAAAATATATATATATATATATATAAAGACATGCCTTTTCCTGTCTCCTCATGGCTCGTCTACCTAGCATTCATAATAATTTTTCTACCGTCTTGGCTCAACAGCCCTCACCGTTTGTTTTTACTGTTTTGTTCTTACTGTCCTGTGCTTGTTAACACGTTCAACCTCCGCAAAAAATCTCAAATTTTATTTAATTTGCTTTGCGCGAAGAACTGTTTCAACGAAGTCGCGTATTGTCCTTGCGTTTGACACGTGGAGTAGATGAAACAGGGACGACTGACGAAGGGATATACTCTTTATGTTGCATGTCTCGTTTCTCTGTTTGATTTTTCGGTTGTTCGAAAAATGTTCCTTTCCTATGTTTTCGTTTCTTATTGTGTTTAACGTATTGTTGATGCTATGTACCCATATATGCATGTATGTATACATATAGATGTAGGTATGTACATATATGTATGGATATATGCATATATTTATATATTATTTATATTATTATATGATCAACGCAACGCATCATTTTCCAAGTAAGTTGTATATACACACATATATATATATATATATAATTTTACACACACACACACACACACACACACACACACACACACACACACTTATATGATAGATAGATAGATAGATAGATAGATAGATAGATAGATAAATAGATAGATAGACAGATGTGTGGTGGTGTGATGAAATATGTGAAGTTATATAATAGGGGGAACACGTGAGTAACTGTTTTATTTACATTGATTTTATACGCTCACTTCGTTAAAATATAACTAATTATTCACATAACATTGCTATTTAATTGTACATATATAACACACTTTTGAATATTATTCCATTGTACAAGGTACACTGTTTAAACACTGTATTCAAGAACATACATTTACAAAAATACTGAATTTCTTACATATTTTCTTTTCGTTTTTGTTTTCTTGGCAGTTTGTAGTTTTCTCCTAAACACGCTAATCCCATTGTACGTTCAATCTGTATTACTTCTTATATATAATGTTAGCTCTAGAAATACAATTTTCATACCACCAGTTGACGAATCACATGAAATTAATTTAGATCTATGCAAAACTTTATAAATCTTATGTTCGCAGTAGATTATATATTACTTTTAAAATTGTAACTTGTATATTTATACATTCATTTTATAAATAATAGGCAAATATTAAGCTTCTGCAGTGTATTAGATGCATTTTTAAATATCTGTAATCTCTCAATATATTTTACTAAATATATGTGTTAATATTGCATGTTAAGCATATTATATTTCAAAGTAATATAATATGAATGAAGCTATATTTCTTACAGCAAATTTATCCGCTAAAGATGTATATTTTTAAAATTTAACAAGCTCGTAAAATATTCCATGTATTTATACTCTACATAAATGAAGTGGCTCATTCTTAAATCCAAGAAAGAAGTTTCGATTAAATATATCTGGATATAAAATATTTATGGCACTTTTTCCTTTATATTTTAGTAACTTTGCATTGTCTGTTTGTTATTTTAAACAGTTTATCCATCCCAATGTTTATATACTGGGGTATTCAAAAATCCAGTTAGCTAATCCTTGAAACTCATTTAAACTGTAAAGAGACTTTACTTCACTCTCTATAATAAATATAATACCACAAAATTATCTCATATATATATATATATATATATATATATATA
>NC_068982.1:31611162-31614634 GCF_001194135.2 Octopus bimaculoides
ATATGTATATATATATATATATATATATATGTATGTATGTATGTATGTATAAGTGTATGTATATATATTTATACATATATATATGTATGTATATATATGTATCTTTTTCTCACATTTTTCCTCTGTATATAAATATTCATTATACGTATATGTAAAATATTCCCATGTTTGCATACACGCTCACAAACACACACATAAACATACACACACACTCAAACACACACAAACGCACACGTGTAATGGGAGTTGGGTAACAAAAACATTGATAAATTATTTGATACTTCTATGGGTTCCTGTGAGAGCACTCTGTTGTGTATATAATAATTTTACACACAAGATTTCTTGAAAATATAATTCACCGCTATATGTTTAGGAACTTACAAGGATTACATACAATAATGTGGTGTAATCCTGTTTTTACTGAACTCAAAAACCAATATATCAAAGGAGTTCCTGGAATTATTGTTGCACGCATTACAAGATATGCAAAGTTAATATTGTTAAAGTTAGCTACTCTGCTTACAAAAACTTACCAACTCCTATGAGTTGCGACATTGCTGTAAAAAACAACTTATTATTACAAACAACGTGAAAAGAAATCTCATAACTAAATACTATGTTATCATTGGTCACTAGCTGGTTGAAGGTAATCGCTTGACGACATTTTTAGAGGAATGAACTAAACTACATATGTACGAAATCTCTACGGCATTATGCTATATTGGAACAACTGAATGTGTGTATGTACTGAAAATGCGAATCCTCCAGCGTAGACTTCCATTTACTAAATACAAATTGTGTCTGCTTTTCGAAGTTTTTTATCGAAACGACCGACTGCGGGAAAATCTGCTGGTTTACACACAGTTGCATAGCTACGAAGCTTTAGAGTGCACTATACTATCATATGTGTCTATCAATTCATGCAGACACGATCATAAATCCCTTTATTGCATAGGCTTGCAAAAGAATTATTACTGGAGTATGTTACCTTCATAAAACTTCTCAGTTTCTTCCAAAATCAATATCGTATTTATACTGATGGGAGTATTATATAAGCACATTTAACTCTAAAAAAGAACAGATTGCGTTGAGAGAAACAGAAAAAATGAAGTGGCAACACATATTCAAACATCTTCATTCTTCATACTCAATAGGCTTCATATTATATTATCAGGAAACAATAAGAGGTAAATTCTAACAGTATTTTACGCTGTCACTGTACATGCGTTTCGATGTCTCAGACTTTTTCATTAGAATGTCGAACATTACCAGTCAAATTTGGCTACATCACAAACATCTAAATTCTTGCACCGTTTCGTGGCGTCTACTATACATTTCAGTGCAACGTGTCAACTGCTGTAATTTTCGGCTTGATGTCAGTAATTGAGTTTCATCATGCAAAGTAAAAAAAAAAAAAGACACTTAAAATGAAATATATAACTTTTTACGACGAGAACGGAAAGAATATTGAATGTTAAAATTTAATCCAATCGAAAGCGTTGTTCATAACAGTTATACACATTAATTTTGATATTGGAAGATACTGAGAAGTTTAATGAAGATATAAAATTTAAAAGTAAGAAGAGATTATGAATCATTCTTCAAGATTTACTCCTTCTTCAATATTACTTAGGGACATTTTCCAGACTTTTGCATATCATGTGTATTTTTTATCTTTGTGTCAGCATGTTTGAGAGTACTTGTATTTCATTGCATAACACAAACACACACACTCATACATGCATATATATATATGTGTGTGTGTTTGTTAGAAAGAGCTGGTAGAAATGATGAGAAATGGAAAACGGATGCTAGGAAGGGTGTAGACGTGATATTTCCAGGAGAAGTGAATGACCAGAGTGAACTGGCATACAATGAATGCGGGAGACTGTCCTGCAGTAGAGCGGAACTGAAAGGTCACAAAAGAATGCATATAATGTCAGTTGATTTGGATTGCGCCATACTTAGCATAACAACATGCATTGAACGTGGAAAGGTTTGCCTACAAGCTGAGAGCTTGAAATGACACATGGCTGTGCATGTTGACCAAAAACTGTCTCCTGATTTTGTTTGGTGTAATCATGTATGTAAACAATTGTGCCAAAAAGTGTACATCACTTTCTGACTTGAAAAGTCACATCTGTGTTTCTCACAGATGAGATTCTGCAATTGTTCAAGCGACGGTTAAACCGTAAACAAGGAAGCAGCCATCGTTTATGTATGTGTAATAAAAATGTAAACTATATAACGATTCCATAGGGCAAAAAATATTTAGAATATCTCCCACAAACATCCTACTGCACGATTTAATGATTATGATATAAAAATTTGGCACAAGGCCAGTAGTGTTGTGGTAGCTACTAAGTCGATTACTTCGATCCCAATGTTCAATAGGTACTTATTTTACCGCCCACTCGAAGATAAAAGGCAAAATCGTTCTCGCAGAATTCTAACTCAGAGCGTAAAGACGAATGAAATACTGCTAAACATTTTTTCCGGCGTGCTAACGATTCTCTCAGCTCAACGCCTTAATTTCAGTGACTATATTAAAAAGTACAGTTACCCTAATTTTTAACGCATCAATAGTCTTATTATTTTTCGTTTTGATAACATGACCTATCTGAATATTTTGCCGCTCTTCTATTCCAAATTCATGTAGTAGTAGAGCATATTCATTTTCTAATTCTTTTGCTTTTGTAAAATTGTAAATACTGAAAAGATACACATCTGCTTGAATCTAATGTTATTACTGCACAAAGCAAGCAACCCACATATATACAAACAATATAAAGAAAGTATATAAAACGATAAAATAACATATGACAACAAAAATATTAGAAACTTGACGGTTTTTATTTTTCTTCTGATGTATAAGCTTCTTTTCTTGTTTCCTTTTCCGAGATAACTCTATAAAATTTATCCACGAAATGTGTAATTAGTTTACTAATCATCTATTGAAGGTTGTTATAGCATGAAAACCTCATTGAGAAAAAGAGACAGCAGAGAATAAAACTTACTGAGAACATCAGATGAAAATCTTGCGAATGCCACAATTACACTGCGTATATTTTTTGCAGCGTATCAACCAGAAAACGTGCATAGATACGTTCAGAAATTAAATGAAATATCAATAAATATATATCACATATCAAGAAAATAAAGTAAAGTTTGGCATTGTCACTAATAATAAATTACCTACGTCCTTTCATATAATCATATGCGTGTCTATGGAGGCGTATGTATCTGGTTACCTGAATATATTCACATCTGTATAGGTATACATACGTGTGTACCTGTATATTTGTATACATACATATGCATATGTATATAAATACATATATACATATATACATATACATACATGCACACATATATATATATACATATAGACATATATATGTATATGTACATATACATATCTATAGATATATATGCATATACATATATATATATATATATATATATATATATA
>NC_068982.1:31618105-31621009 GCF_001194135.2 Octopus bimaculoides
TATATATATATATGTATATATGTGTGTATGGGGACATGCACACATATGGGTATATTTGTGTAGGCATGGGTACGTATGTGCATATGTGTAAATGTGGACGTATGTGTGTATACGTGTGTGTGTAAATATATATATATATACACACATATATATATGTATATGTATGTGTATATATATGTATGTATATGTGTATATGTGTATATGTATTTATGCATGCATGTATGTTTTCACACATATGTATGTGTTGTCCAACCCACTATCCGGTAGCGTCGAATTTTCTAACGGTTTTTTTCAAGTGAAACACGTCATAACCTTATCCAGCTATTGTTTTTCATACTCGGTCATAATGTCTTACGTTTAAGATGATTCCCATGCATTCTCTGAAGAGACGGTTACAATTTTAATATCACAGATCCCCATGGATCACACAGGTTGTAATCCTTTGAAAGATATGTAGGAATTAAGTATGCAATTATAACATGCGTTTTCTCCATATCTTAAATTTTAAAATATACTCAAATACCCAACATTTCAAGGAGTTCCTGCCTTAAAAACAGGAACTACACCACAGTTATTTTGTGTTCTTTGCTACGTTGGTTTCTATTAACCCATTTATTCTATCCGAAGAATTTTTATTCATTAAGATAGAAGAAATACATATAATTATATATATATATATTAGAGTGACCCTTAGAATAGGTAAATCTCTGAAAGTTAAAATTTTGCAGCACTCATCCCCCTATTCCTGCTCCAATAAAGACGAAAATGGGATGTGGAACATCTCAGCTTAATCAGACAATTGCTAAGCAACCATCAAACGCATTGAATTTGGAAGAGAGCATACGCAACTTTTAATTTTGTTCAAAAGCAGTATACAGTTCCCTTTCTCGACCATTTTCTTTTTAGATTTTTAGAGAAATTTATGTGGACACATTCAGGCAACCCCAACAGATGTTTAAAAACGCTCTGAATCAAATTTACCAATAGCTACTTTGAAAAATTCCTGAGATAAGATGAAAAACGTAAGAAATAGTAGGTTTTCTTAATAAAGCACATAACTTCTAGAAGAGAAACGCATTTTTATTTTGAACAATTATTTCTATAGAATCAAAAGCATAATGTGAATACTGAATTTTGAACATTACTTTTGCATAAGAGAAGATTTAGTGGCAGTTGTGTATGTTTTACGGTAATGATCTGTAAAACAAACTGTTTCTCACTTTCATCTTTTGTGAGAATGTTATTGTAATGCTGAATGAGTTTGACACATTTTTCTGCAACATCATTCACGACATCTGTCTTCTCAAGTTTTTCAAGCCCACTGTTGTAACTAGGGTCATCCTTCCATGTTGAAGGGTCTTTGTCGAGGAAATCAATGCTGATAGAAAATCTCCCTGCTTGAGCAATATTTGCCTTAACCTCTGTTGAAACATTGTCATCAAATATGGATAGAGCCACAGTTTTGAGAGCTAAGTCCCAGAGGTGGATGGAAATTCTTTTCGTAGCAGCCTTACTGATTTCTGGATCAATATCTTTATGACTTATCAGTTGAAGCATGAATAGGAAACCAGGCTCGAAGCATGAAAACAGAAACCAGGCTCGAACATACACTCGAGCAAGAAAAATAAATATTCTTCTTAAAGAGTTCTTCGTGGGAGATAACTGAAATTGAACTTGAAACAGGTATATCTGGAATGCGTCAATTGCTTTTGACATCTACCTAGCATGACTTACAGTTCCTAGTGTACGAAACGATATTCCGTTCATCAGAATGCCGCCAAGGAATGTCATCGTTAACTCCAACAATTCTCGGTAATCATTTCGCTGTTGTTTCTGCGTAGAAAAGGTGGTATTCAAGAAATCGTAGAATGGTAGAGCGGACATCATCAGGCAATTTATTGCTAAAAGTTATGTAAACCTTGTGAGTTTCGTGTATGTTTTTTTAAATCTTCTGGACCAGAAGTTGCACCCATCGGTAAGTCAAAAGAACTCCTAAAAAAACTACCTCAAACATATGATGACGGCAAGGGAAGTACAACAGGCCGTGATTGAACCATCTTTCTAGATTTATACAGGCACCATTTACTCCACCAGTGTTGCTTACTGTCGTATCACAGCAAAGCGTCTGAATTTTGTCGGTTATACCCCACTTCTCCACTGCTTGGTTAACAGCCATGGCTTGCTGTTCTCCTGAAGATGTTGGAATTACAGGGACTCCCAACAATTACTCCTTGCCTTGAAAAGTTACTATTATTGCCAGTCTATCAACCTCTTACAACGCCTATGAGTTCTGGGAGGAACTTTCCATCTCAGTGCAACACTAATTCTTCACAATCGTTTACGTTAAATTTGTGCTGTATTTCTGTGTGTCTCGCTTCTCTAAATTTTGTTCTAAGACGTTGAAAATAAGTGTACAAAGCACATAACATTATAAAAACGGAGAGGTTTTAAATATGGCATTACAACTTTGTCAAGGCTACCAACACAACAAGGGAAAATCTACATCATAATCCCCCACAACAAAATGAATGAGTGCTTACAAGTTATTACAAATAAATTAACTTATATTTACAAATGCGGACAAGACTTATTATTTTACTGTTTATTACTAATGTATATCCCTTGATATTTTATTTCTCTACACTACCAAGAGATGACGGCGAAAAATAGGTGTTTGTCCTGTATTTGAACTCTGTCCGCAGCTTTGCAAGTTGCATTACCCATTATCTTTATTGACACTTATTCTTCCATTACCAAGAATAAGTCTGAATAAGTTTTTAATTTAAGAGAAAATTATATCAGCGAAAAAGTTTTATCTGAAAAAAAAAAAATGACTTTCCGGGCGAAAGCTTTAAAATTTCATGCTCGATGAGGGTCGCCATGCAGTTGTTCGATTGAGCTAAA
>NC_068982.1:31621622-31631890 GCF_001194135.2 Octopus bimaculoides
TATATATATATATATATATATGCAGGATATGTGTTTTATCTTGCAAATATTTATGTAACGGATGTCCATATATAGCAGATTTATCTTGAACAAATAACTGTTGAATACTATTAAATATTACAGAGAGCATATCGACTTTATTTACCGGTGGAAATTGTACATTTACTTCTTTCATAGTGTACTGATGTAAGGAAAATGGTGCAATGGAATGTAAGATGATATTTGAAGTCGGTTACATATGCAAATTAAATAGCGAATTGCAAATTGCTCATGTAAATTATAGATTGATGACTACTGCATTATTATTTAAAATAAAGCAGTTATGTAGATTAGGCGAATTTAACTATATAGAAATGAATTGAATATAATTAGAGGAAATCATCCTTAATTCGCGAAGAATTTATTTCCTATGGTCATATGGATGCAAAATCATAAAAACGGATATCATGGATTACAAAAAACCTCATTGAGTGACAATGAATCTCAGAGTTACTCGCTGTAAAAACTTGACAGGCGTTTTTGTTGTTAGTGTACGACTTTACTCAGGAGAGTATGTTCTATTTTAGGCTGCAGAAGATAATTTTGATTATCAAGTTAGAAAGCAGCATCTTGTCGCTTTTGCGATTCCATAAGGTGTAGAAATGTTTGTTATATTGTCACATGAATAGATTCACAATAACGTATAAATAGGTTTTTGTTCCTGCAGTAGTAGTTAGGTACACTATTTTGAGCTACTGAACTATTGTTCTGGTTAGTGCATTTGCACTTTATATAATATTGAAATAAATTTCAAATATTTGTTGAGGTTTATATCTTGAGAAATGAGAAATAGACGTGCTTTGATTTCACAAGATCCCAGCTAATTGAGTATTGAGGATACACAATAACACAATTCTTAACTGTAAAAACCTCCTGCAGTCTGAATAAATAACATTCTAAGACGAAGTGTATTTTCGTATGTTTGATTAATTCTGTCGTAGCATTATGTGTGAAATTATCTGTATGTTACTTAGAGATGGGTAAAGAGTGTATTGGTACGATTAGTTTGTAATGTAAATTACTAGATCTGAAGGTTTTAATCAAGTTTAATGTTGAAACGTTGCAGTCTATTCAAATTAGGGTTTTGTAGGTGTTACATATGGAGTTAGATAGAAATAGATGATATATAAGTTGACGCAGTTCCTAACTATTTCCTGTTCTTTTTTATTGAATATCTTATAACTATTTTCGCATTTTGCTTTGTAATCTTACTTAAATCTTTTCGTTTTACTTGTGTCTTACTTAAATCTTTTAGTCTTACTTAAATTCCTTGTGACGATAAACACCTAACCATCAAGCAGTTTCCAGCCTTTTCTTTGTCTACATACAAAAAGTTCTTTTGTAAGCTAATTACTTGCTAAATAAGTCTCCTTTCCTCGGTAATCTCAGACTTTCCTGTTGAATCGAGAGATATTTCTATTCGATATATCTATTTCTTCATATCTCGGTATCTTATAGCTTTAAAGTTCTCTATATGATAGCGGGATATATATCAGAGTAACCTTTGATACATATATAAATATGTGCATATATGTGCATACGATCTCACGCGTGCACGCACAAACACGCACTCACAAACACACACACGCACGCACACATATAATACAAACTTCAGTACCATGTTACGATACGGCACATTATACATTTATTACAACTGGATATTTTACATACCAGTGTATATGTCTTGATGCAATTATTTACAGTTCTAAAAAAGCATAAACAAATAAAATACATGCATCAATTTGGACTTTAAAATTAGCTTTGTCTAACGGTGTACGCTAAGATTTTAGCTTCATTATATAAAAATATTGGGAGTGGGGCTGTTACATTATAAAGTTAATAGATTAAATAAAAATGGCAGTATACCTGGAAACTAATATAACAACAAATAACTAATGTTTAAACATTAAAATCGTTATAATTTAACAATATAGGTAAAGAAATCTAGTTAAATGTAAGTCGCACCTTGATGTCAACAATGCATTAAAGTGAACAATACATCAAAGTGGAAAGTAATTGTGGTTTAATGATTCTTGCAGTCTATTAAAATTATATTCTGTAGCTTTAAGTGAGTATAAACATGTAGCGATCACATGGAACATGATTGGAGGACTTGTTGTTGTAGGATAATTTACTTTCTTTTATGAAAAGGCAGGAACAGTGAAGAAAATTTAGGAAGGAATTTATAAGCAGGCGGATGTATAATGGGTACATTAGGAAGGTATGAAATAGAAAAATAAATAACTGTTCATTTCTACACGAGATTAAACGAAATTTTGGATTCAGTTGCTTTTCAAACGTTACGTAATTAAGTGTACATATTTACGAATTGACACCTTTTAAAAGAGAAAAATATCGCTACAATTAAGGAGGTATTCTGAAACTTTATAAAAGTTTAAGATACTTTGATATTGCTATGGAGAACATAGAAATATTAAGAGTTGAACAACGAAATTAAACAACTTCATATGTTATTCAGAACTATAGGCGTATGGCACACCTATATTCATATAAAAATGGGCGGAATTCAATAAATTATATATGTTATAAAGAATATGGAAAAGTTTTATGTTTGTATACACACAGACACAGACACAGACACACACGTATATATATATATATATATATATATATATATGTGTGTGTGTGTGTGTGTGTGCATACTGTGAGATTTTCGAGAAGTTTCATTGACTGTTATGAGTGACGTTAAGTAACATATATATATATATCTACGTGAGGTATTGATATCCAGAAGACTCAAGATGACAGGTAACGCTATGTAAGTGTTATGGAAGGACCGTACTTAAACTCTCGGTTCGAAAATGATACGAATGAGAAGTCTAAAACCAGGCCTTGTATGAGCATATATATGTTCAATAAAGGGAGACAACAAAGCAAACGCTGTGTGGAAATTTCAGGACATTTATAAAGAGAAAGTTAGCCTTACATTTTTTTGTGAGATATTAGGGATATCCTTTCATCAGAGACGACGATTGTTAAATAGAGGGAAATATTAGAGTTCAATATAAGGAGTTATTTGGAAAAGGAAGGAAATAAGATGTATATTGGGAATTAGGAGAATGAATGTAGAAATGAAAATAAAAATAAAAATGTATTAAGATATAGTTTCAGTTCCATTATCCAAGGAAATTGGTGTGTAGAAATGCTTCTTGTCCAGGGTATGTAAATTCCAATAGGAGTTCATATTTTGTCATTGCAAATGGAAAGTGTGGAGACGTAGATTCCATGTGCTGTTCATTCAAAGGGGTCTTTGAGAATGTAGTGGTAGTGTTAAGTGAACGGAGAAGGGAGAAGAAATGTGTATGTTAAAATGAGGAGAGAGGTCAAAGGAAAAGGTGACAAAAGAAGGAAAGAAAGAGGAAGACAAAATGAAAACAAGAATAGAAAAAATAAGTGAAAGAAAGTGCAAAATGGAGTGTTAGTTGGTGGTCAAGATATTATGAGGGAGGATGGGAGAGGAGTAGGGGAGGGGTAGAAAGAGATAAGAATGTAAGTAATATGTGTGAGGTGTGTGAGGTGTGGTAATATGTTTGAATGGCACTAAGGGATGGGTAAAGAAAAAGGAATAGGGGTTCTAAAGTGAGTAGTAAACCTCAAAAGGGAATGGAAGAACACTGAGAATACTTAAGTTTCTATAAATAGTCTTATGTGTTTATTCCACTGGCTAATGTGATAGTGTGGGTTGAGGAATCAGAGAGAAAGAAGGAAGGAAGGAAAGAAAGAAAGAAGTGTATATCGATATACACACGCGCACGCACATGTATATATATGTATGTGTGTATGCACTATTATATAAGTCTGCGTACTTGTGCATTTAAACCCGTACGCATGCAAGCATATATATAGACATATGCCTGAAATATATATATATATATATATATATATGTATATATATATATATATATATATATATTCATATACGCATACACGTGCGTACGTATACACACATACATGGACACCTATACACACATACACGCACACGCAAACTTTTGAACAATTTTGAGGCTGGTGATGTGTTTGCGATAACGATTATTAAATGAAAAGGCCGTTTTCCCAATGTAAATATAGGGCCATCCCCGTGTGTGCACGGTACATTTATATGCAAGATTTCTACTCGTACAGAGATTCATCAATAGACGTTTTGATTTTTCTCTGCATGAGCATTTATTATATGTATTTGTATATATATGGTAGTCCTGACTTCATTTTCTGGCGTTGTGATTGTGTTAGGTATCGTTCATTTACCATACATATATATGTGCGTGTTTGTGTGTGTGTGTGTTTTTGTGTGTGTGTGTGTGTATGTGCGAGCGCGGGGGGGGTGAGTTAAGTAAAACGAGACAACAAAGCCAAGGCTTTGTGGAATTTTCAGAACATTTATAAAGAGAAAGTTAGTCTTACAGCTGTTTTAAATTTTAAACAGCGATACGCTGCGTATCTCAATTCTTTTAGCTACGAGAAACACTAAATCCACAACACTCGCCAGTCACATGCATCATCTCAAAAATATTCCCTACATCTTCTAATGGTCTATAATAGATTCGGGCTTTCATAACAAGGTCAACGCTCAGCCTGTAAGTTATGCCTAAAAGAGACATTCCACATTAAAACACAACTCTTTAATACTACTAAATAAATATAATGAGGCCCTAGGTATATGCAACCACTGCATTTTTAATTGTTTAATACGACATATGGGCATGCATATGCGTACGTATGTGGATCTAAGTCCGTATGTACATGTGTATATATATATATATATATGTTTGCGTGTGCGTGTATGTGTGTATAGGTATCCATGTATGTGTGTATACGTACGCACGTGTATGCGTATATGAATATATATATACAGTGACTGACTTTCTTGCGGATTCGAATATGCCTCAAGCGTACTTGAGCTAGTAACAAGTTTGTATACATATATGCATACATGCATGCATGCATGCATGTATGTATGTATGTACTACGTACGTATATAAGTATGTATCGCTTCTATTTTTTAATTAGTATAAATCTACCACTGAGGAGGGAGCCGGTTTCGAACAAAGGTACAATGCTCCATCTTTGGAATGTAGTTAACACAGACAAATTCACATTTGGAACTTGCATATTTTTACTGTACCACTTTCAGATTGCACTTATAATGTACGAATTAGCCGGTCGATTTCTCTTTCTGAAAACCTCAGTTTATCCAGATTCTCCTTGAAGCATTTACTAACAAAATCTAGTGCTCCAATTATTATTGGTATGAATATGAATTCATAGTCTGGATATAGAAGCTGGAGGTTTCGAAGCAGTTGTCCATACACATTTATATCTGCAGGGCAGCTGACTTCTATGATGTTACATACCTTTCTCGACGACAAGTAGTTGTAAATAGAGCAAGTCAGCTTAGAGCGTTCCTTAACGAGAGTATTTGCTGCATGCAATGGCTATTTCGGAGTGGTTATCTCCTCTCAGAAACAGAGGTATGAAAGGTAGGCACCTGCAAAATGACATGAGAGGTAGGTCCCTCTGATGATATTACCATCGTCTTTCAATGACTAGTTGCGCTATTCAACGGCTCACTGTGAATAAAGTACGGTATTACAGCACTAAGCAATGATATGTATAAGAACCCAATAAAATTAATGAGAGTTATCATTTTTGGAAACATATCTCTTATTATTATTTCTGTTTAATCATGATTGTCATCTGTTAGATCAACCCTTTGATAAAAGATTTTCTAGAGGTGTCAATACAGTTTTAATTTGGAGCAGAATGTATTGAGAGTTTCGTTTATGAAAGAGAACTCATATTATTTTTTTCTACTTCGATCTATATAGCACTGCGTTGCGCTAGTAAAATCGAATCACAAATTAGTGATTATCTCACAAAAGTCAATCCAACGTCAAAACAATATGCATGTGCCCACGTACACTGGATATTGACTTGTATAATCTATTGCCACAAAAAAAAGTAACATGTAATATGTGTTGTTGATTTAATGATAATACATCCTAATGTGTTGATTTTAAATGTTAGTTCCTGTGGCCCATATTCTATACTTTGTTTTATATACATTTCCAACATATAGAAAAGAACAGCAGTAGAGTGATAATACCGGCTATCATGGACATGTAATATTTAATCACTAATTTACATGTTTAAAACTATGAAACTAATCGCTCTGCATTAACAGCTTTAACAACTGAATAAAAAATTTCATAAAAAGAGTATGTTGTATGTAGTAATAACGAAACCATAATTCCTGAAATATTTGAACGTAATATCTGAATATATACTGCTTTAAAGAAAGATACCATTAAATGAAAGAGAAATCCATACTAAGAATTATCCCAACCATCATCATCACCATATTTAATATTACTACGAGCATTAAAGTGGTGAGCTGGCGGAATCGTTAGCACACCGGGATAAAAAAAAAAATCTTAGAAACATTTTGTTCGTCTTTACATTCTGCGTTCAAATTCCGCCGAGGTCGACTTTACCTTTCACACTTTCGGGTTTGATAAAATAAGCTTCAGTCACACAGTGGGGTCAATGTAATCGATTTACCTGCTTCCCGAACTTTCTGACCTTGTACCAAAACTTGAAACGAATATTATAACGTGCACTAAATGCATCATCCGAAACAACACAGGTGAAGTATATTTCAAAACTCTCTTATTTTATTTTCCCTCCCTCTATTTTGTTTAGCATTTCGTGCCAAGTTACCCAGGGACAATCACCATCCTTTCCTGCTAATTATGAAATGGAAATAAAAGGCGTTTAATAGTTTAAACTTGGCAATTATTGTTTGTTGCCATTACTTCGTAGTGATTTTTCTGAAAAAGATAATTTGTAATTTTGGAAATATACATAAAAATTGATAGAAGAGTAATATAAAGCCTATAGTTTTGCAAGAAATAAATTTTTTATGACGGAAGAACGAGCCTGATATTCGCCTACCCTAAGGAGTTTTTATTATAGAAATAGAGTTGCGTTCTGCCTCATTAGAGAAATAAATAAATGATTTATAATAAGGGAAGCGTAATTCTATATCCTCATAACCAGAAGGATTGAATAATCATAAAGAGATTAACATTTGATGCTTGTGGACATATTTATTTCTCAGATTTATAAAGTGAAATAAAATGAAATTCCTCTGGAGAATAGCTAGAATGTCATAAACGAGAAGGATAAAATCTAATGGACATGTTAACCGACAGGCATGTCATCTACGTAATGGTTTGAAAATGAACTTGAAGCATTTTTAGCGAGATGACTAATAAGCTAATCCATGCATGGAAGGTATGTCTAAAGCCTTCTCATTTAGAAATCAGCGGCAGACTAGCTACTACTATTCTGGACACATTATCAGTGTTAATATTTTATAAGCGTTCATTGAAGATGACACGCATACATTTTCATGGAATTATTGTTGCTGTCTTGTTTACAAACTACCTCTTATATATATTAACTTGTTATCTATTGCGTGAGGGGAAAATTAAGAACTTTTGAAACATATATATTTCATGCGTTCACTACTGCAGTGAAATTAATTGTTGCCTTAGTTTGTCCTCAAAAATCATCTTAATCATCATTATCGTCATGGTCGTTGTCATTATCATAATTCTGATTGTCCCTTGTCTCCTCATTATTATTCTTTTCAACAACAACATTAACTTCTGTATCGTTACATTGTCATTTTAGTTTAAAGTTTCAGTGTTTCAGTGTTGTACAGATTTGCATGCAATTACTCAAGTAATAAATAACCAGATACAAATAGTGATTTTTCAATGAGGTCAAATTAAATAACTGTTTTGTGGTTCTTGCACCCCTCAGGTAACAATGGTGTTGTGGCAAGAGTCGAAACAATTACTCTCACAAACACATAGACGTTCCAAGCACTTCTCCTCCTCTCCTTCTTTCCTATTTAGCCTGGTTCATTATCTAGACAGCAAAGTTTTCCTTCCACTGGATCTTTTATTCATAGAAATATAAACAATCCAAGTATGCTGCAAACACCGCTCTATAGACTGTGATGTTTCAAATCACCTAACTTGTAAGTGTTCTGCTATTTTATGAGGTTCCCATCGAGACAATACCTGTTTCATTTCTAATCTATAAATAACTGACTAAAATTATATCAACAAAATAAAAAACTTAAATGACCTAAGTGAATTCTTTTCTGTGTGCGCTGGAATGACAGAGAAAATAGCTCAGAAACGAAACAAGCCCATTAAATACATGAAAGACATGTTATTCTACACTAATATCACTCAAACATCACGCTTTTTATTTATACTTCTAACATTCTCTCGTAGTGTTTTTAAGCAATCTCATATCTAAAATATTTCAAAAACTACACCCCAGAGAGGCAACAACTTCTGTTTAGTGCTACTAAATATTCTGCATTAAAGCAGTGACTAATTATCCACTCTATACAATTTGTGACTCACCATAAAGTACTCATGTTATACAAGCAGAATAGAAACCTATTGTGTATTGAGGGTACTGGTGCAATGAAATATTCTTTTGTACTCCAGGCACAAAGCCCATAATTTTGGGAGGAGGGCGAAGTCAATTAGATTGACCGCAGTACGCAACTAGTACTTAATTTATTGACCCCAAAAGGATGAAAGACAAAGTCGCCCTCGGCGGAATTTGAACTCAGAACGTAAAGACAGACGAAATACCGAAATACGGGAGAGGGCCCGTCGATTAGATCGACCCCAGTATGCAACTGATACTTAATTTATCGACCCCGAAAGGAGGAAAGGCAAAGTCGACCTCGGGGCAATTAAATATTACAATCCAAAGTAAACAGATGTACTCGTTCTTTATCTTTTCTACTTCTATTATAGTCATTTTTTATGAATTAACCAGTTCTTTACCACCTCTGGTAATGACAAGCTGCTCCAACTTTCAATAACTTGTTCAATTGTTTCAGTGCAGGAATCATGTTGTCTCAAAACTCGTCACGGTTTCTTTTATTTTTAACGTCTTCAAGAAAAGGAAATTTAATCGTTTCATTAATTCTATCGACCACACTTTTTTCTTACTTTCAAGTGAAGAAGACACAGTGTTATATCTTTCACAGTCTTACAAATAAGGTGGAATATACATGATTAATTTTTCTTTTCGCTTGTTCAAATTTAGCGGGTTCATGTTTTAAAACAACATTGATTGGTGTCTAATAGTGTTCTATGCTTATTAGATGTGGATGTAGTACTCAAATAGGAAGTGAATAGGTTTAATATGCCGTGTTTCCTGTTTGAGTTGCGCGGTAATTGTCATGGATATCACTCCTTACCAAGCACCAGTTATAGACATGTTAAATAACTTTCCATCGTATAACTAAACCTATGAAAATATCAATAATCATTAAGATATAGATATTCATAATTCAAAATCACATTAATATACCATATCTGAAATATTCAAGATAAATAAAAATATTGACAACATACTTCTGGAAGATAATGGTTTATAAATCAAAATAAACAGGTTTAGAATACTGTCAATATTACTTTCTCTTTAATAAGGAAATTCGTTACAATCCTGTAAGGATTCAAGAAACACAAGAGGCCGAATTGAATGCTTTAGGTATTCAAGTGGGTTGACAGACAAAGGATTTAGTAGTTAACATAAGTAGAATACGGAGTAAGTTATTAGAGGAAAATGCAGGACAGAAAGTAAAATAATATGTGTATATAATATTACGGGGAAAATGCAAGTAAATAGATAAGAGTTAACCTTCAAGTAGTTCTAACTTAAAGCACTAATATGAAACATAGTCACGCAAGGATTTCAACATAAGGTTTAGAAGTTAATGACTAATTAAAGCAACATAAGAACAATATGAGTCTAAAATATATAATACTGAAACGACTTACAATAATAAAACTAAGAGCGATTATAGCTCACATAGGAATCATAAAAAGACAATCAATAGGATTCTATTAAGAACAGTAGAAAAATGGTGGGGGGAGAAGGAAAAAAGTACAAAGATGGAGAAAACATCACGACAAACCTGAGAATTTCCACCGAATATGGATGGAAAAAGTAACTTAATCAATAAAAATGCTGCGAGTTTCTGAGACAAATGTCACTTGAAACGGTAGAAAAGAAACTGACAAAAGCACCACTTCTGTTCATTCAAGTCTATAGCTTTTCGAAGGAGAATGAGCGCAGTAGTATTCTGCGTATATATATATATATAT
>NC_068982.1:31634171-31637353 GCF_001194135.2 Octopus bimaculoides
GGCATATGTGTTTCTGTTGCGGATACAACCAAACCTCTTCATATAAATCCTATATATAAATATTATATAATGATTCTCCAACCGATCTACACATGCTGGAGTTACACACGCAAATCTCATCCTCAAAAACACCACCAAAACTCAAAACAAAAAAAAAACTGAACCAGAGATAAATCCTCCAACATTAACATTATCAGCTAGAAAACCAAGAATATTAACGTCATGATCATGAATGTTAGTAGACAGAAAGAAAAATGAAATATCTATTAATGTGCTACTACCACCAAATCAGCAGAAGCAACGGCAGCAGCAAATTGTAACAACTACAGCATTTACAGAAACAACAACAACGACGACGGTGGTCAAATCAGAAACATCACGAATGGCATCAGCAGAAAGCTTAACATTAAACCCTGTAATTATTTTACTTCATATATTCACATATTTATGTATGTCAGCTTATAAGTATGTCTGTATGCATTTAAGTATATATATATTTTCATCAGTCTATATTTGCGTTTGTGTAACGTAGTGGTTTATGAGAGTATAAACTAGCAAATATATATAAACAGAAAGCAGAAAATGCTGACTGTGAACATGAATCACTATGCGGAGACAGTTTGAGTTTATGAAAGCCATTTACTAATAAGTCCTAGATTATAATGTGCCCATCAAATAATCAGTAATGCTCAAAATAATAAGCTAGTTTTTTTTTTTCATAGAAGCCTATACGTTTGATACATTTTTGTTGTCATGTACATGCACATACACGGGTTTCCGAACGCACATCCACAATATCCACAAATAAAAAGAGCTGTAGTTATAATAGTAATAACAACAACAATAACAACAACAACAATAAAAATAATGGTGATACTAATGGTAATTGGCCACTTGAAAGTATCAGAACTCAACTACGGACACGGCTGAAAGCGATTGGTACACATGTAGACAGAGAACAAATACAAAAATCATTATGCTTAGAACTGCAAGAGTATTCTTCAGATTTCTTGAAGCATGATCAGTAAACAAGTGTCACCTAAGACTGCAGGCTGGGGACAGCTGACACTCTCGCCCAGCAAAATAAGCTGAGAGTTGTTTTCATAATAATGATAATAATAATAATAATAATAATAATAATAATAATAATAATAATAATAATAATAATAATAATAATAATAATAATGATGATAATAATGATAATAATAATAATAATAATAATAATGATGCACACCCCACCCCACCAACACAAACGTGCAACAAATGTTGCAATAGAAATTTGCTTGAAACTACCAGAGGTCGAGAAAGGACGTGTAATCTTCAGTCACCAAGAAAGCGTGAGCGAAACCCACCATGTCATATTGTAATATCATCTAGGAAGGTCGTGCTGGATACATACATCCCTAAGCATATGTCTGTGTGCGCGTATGTGTGTATGTGTGTGTTTATGAATAGGCATACTCTGCCGTATCTAAGTGATGGCTTTGAAGGAGCTCTTTCTTAGACACGTGATTCCTGACTTTGCTTTTCTAGTGAGACCTATCGTGTCCTATACGTTTCATTGCTGATCGGTCTTGTGTCAACTCTACAAAAACCCCCGAAACTCACAAATTCCTTTTCTTTTCTCCTGACTTGTGCTATAATGCTTTATGATCCAGTTGCAGCCCTAAGCACTATGCTTATATTACAAACTCACCCTCCTTGAATCTTCTCTGAATTTATGATCACTAAAATCATGTGATACGCAATTGTTCAAGAACATCAAATATATAGATCTTCCCTGTCTCAGAGAAACTCCAACTCCATGGGTACAACTCCTTCTCCTGACTAATCTATTATAAAATTCTGCAATCTTGATAATTAATTGCCTGTTCATCTTTAATGAGCATGATTTTCTCAAAATCATCTCTTTCTTAAACAGATGCAGTCTGTGTAATCCCTTTTGAACTGTACCCAATAGATTAATAGCATTGAAGAGATAAAAACATATACTTATTTACCTGAGGAGAATTTTAAATTAAAACCATGTCACACTTTTAAAGCGACCTTGCTTCGTAAATCGCTTCCCAATGCTTTTTTAATTGATCCGATACCGTTTTGTATAATATTTTGTCGACAGAGTACAGCCGATTATATCGACAGTTTGACTATCGTTTTTCTTACGGATGCTCTATGAAATTCAATATAAAAAATTATAGGATTTATGACCATTTCACTTTTAAATATATTATAATATTTCATATTCTCATCAATGATTCCAAAATCAATAAGCTTGGCATGTCCCTTTTTTGAAAAGTGGAAGCTTGCAAACGATTCATTGCATTTTAAACTATACCGTTACTTATTGCCGTGAACAACCCTAAAATGTAATACATACCTGCTTGTCATCGTATTCTATGTAATGTGCTAGGTACTTAAAATTAGGAGACCTATACTGGATCATTCTAATGATCCTAGTCTTTCAAGCCGTGATAAGCTCATCATTTTCTCAGGACGATACAATCCATGCTATTTTGTTTGTAATTGGCTGCATCTGATACGATATAGATGAAGCTACATCTACAATTTCCAGATGTTGAACGAACACGTAAATATTTCATTATGTAGCATAGTGCCATCAACATGATATGAACTGTTTACCATTTACTTAAATTATCATTTTCCTTGTCGGCCGAAAGCATTCTTATGGCTGACTGTTTGACGATACAGACTTGAAATTTGGCAAGGAAATTTCTTATACAAGTCTTGAGTTCATGGTTAGAATCTCCGTAGATTTTAGACAGATGAGATCAAATGAAGTTACTGAATATTTTCGCCGAAGTCAATAAGTTTTAGAGTGTTGGTTTTACTGTTATTCTTAACAGGCATGATCATGATCATCGAAGCGAGAACTTGCGTGGTGAGAAATACATTTATGTTATAATTTTGTCTCAATGATGGTAACTTGTTTATCTTGTTATATCAAAGAAACTAACCTGTTTTCTGCAAAATTATTAAAAATATATTCAAGCACACATTTTATTGAACGTTTCTTTACACCTTTGATGTTTACGGCGCCATGTAGATATACATATATTTATATATATATATATATATGTGTGTGTGTGTGTGTGTGTGTGTGTGTGTGTATGTATGTATGTATGTATGTATGTATCTCTCTCTCTGTCTATAAATATATATAT
>NC_068982.1:31637759-31638694 GCF_001194135.2 Octopus bimaculoides
AAAGGGATATAATTTATGTATGAATACATATACATATGTTTACGCATTTATGTATTTCTGAAATGATTTACATTGATGTAAAACATTATATATAACGTCTTACTATGGTAGTTTCTTAATTACATCTGTTCTTACTGAGTTTTATACCTCATTCCATCTACAATGGATTTAATCAGTTAGGTATGTAAGCAAATCGCCTGATACTTGTGAATATAAATCTAACTGTAGTCCCGGGCACTACATCTGCAAATTTCTCGTTAGTTTGGCAGAGTTACTTTCTTTACCTTGTATCTGAAATTAAAGCGATGTCTGCTGGACAACTGATTTATACTACTTTGTACACTTATTGGCATTTGTACTCGGTCATTATACCTGAGTTGATGCATATTCAGCTTTCAGCGATTTTCACAAGAACCTTCCAGAAATATTCAACCATAATTTGCGTCAATAAGGCTACATCGCATGTCCAGGACGAAAATTCGCTTGGGTTGTATTTTATACTTTTTTGGTCGTGTCATCATGTCTCAAAATAGATAGTGACAGAATTAAATTTTCCGACAACTGATTATGATACAAGCTACATTTCTCGTTTAAGGCCGCAGAATCAGCATCACTTGTTATCTGTGTATTTTCTCTACACCTCTGTCCATTTTGTGTGTAATTTATTTTGTTCTTCCTGGATTGCAAAAGATACTCTTCAACGTGACAACTATTATGCCGTTTATTGTCCGAAAATAGAATAATGACTCATTCTTACAACATATTTTGTTATGCAAATTTTCTTAGTGTGCTTCTTCGGTCGATAATCAAGGAATGAGTTCTGAGCCAACATCGTTTTTAACTAAAACGATAATATTTGTGTCATGAATGAATATTCGATGCATAGCTGCATTTTAAACGTCATGGTTAGTAGTTCTTATCAAAGGGATATAATG
>NC_068982.1:31639055-31643258 GCF_001194135.2 Octopus bimaculoides
ATAGCTGCATTTTAAACGTCATGGTTAGTAGTTCTTATCAAAGGGATATAATGCAATATTCAAGCGGTGATTGAAATGCTGTTAGTACTTTGTTCAGAATTAGGCAGAGGAGGTCAGTATCACATTTCATTTGGACATATCTACTGGAGGCTAATTGTTTTGGAATTTTAACATCCATCAGTAGGAAAAGCACAGTGTGTAATCGAAAATCCCACCTGCGATAACTCTTATTGCGCGTAGAGAGCTCTAATGATTATATTTGTTTAATCAATGTGTAATATTCCATGTTTAAGCGTTCATTATTATAATAAAAGTTTCATCTTTGATATATGATCATCCATTTATATGAGCCAGTGCGATTCCTCAGTAGATAAAGAAGTAATCAGGTCACTGTTGGGGATATTGCAAAATAGGATTCACTTTTCACTTGTTACAAGTCAGGAATCAAGAATATTTATGTTTGAGAAAATCCTTCCTCTATCACGTCATGATTCTTTATTTTATTAATTTTATTGCCGTGTATTTTCATATAGTCCTCTACGAACTCATGTGTCTTCAGATCTCCGATGTCGCAGTTTTTTTCTTCTTTTTTTAAATTTGAATTTACTCTACGAGTTCCTCCTTAACATTCTCTGATTTGTTGCTTGTAAACCTGAAACGACGTTTCAATAAAAGTGACTCTGAAGGTAAACGTTAACATCGGCTGTTGGATTTTTATAGGTTAAATTATATTATGCGATTGATTGATAGTTACACTGTGAGTAGCGTTTTTTAACGATATTAAAATGTGTTATACCAATGTCTGCCAGTTGGGTATATTTCTGCCTTTGTTGTATAGTGAAACTGTATTCCCCTCCCGGTAAAAATAATTGTCTCTAATAACGGAACACAGTTTGTATCCTGTGTGTTTAGAAGATTCTGTAAGATGTTCACGTTAGAACATAAAACCATAGCACTGTAAAACCCTAGATCAAATGGAAGGACCGAACGGTTTGGGGACAGCTTTAAGATAATTTTAGAGAAAACTAATAAAGTAGCCACGGAGGAGGTCACGATCCAACAATTCTTCAGGGCATACAGGGTAAATCCGAATCCAAATGCGCCAGAAGGAAGTCCACCAGCAGAATTAATGTTTGCCAGAAAAGTGAAGTCAGTATTTGATAAGCTGTTACCAGTGAAGAAAAAATACGTACTAGTAAAGACATGCCAAACCTTTTTAGAATCGGTGATAAGGTATATGTAAGAATGTACAAAAATGGCAAGCAATACTGGGAAGAAGGTGAAATTGTAACATACATAGGAAGAATGATGTATGGTGTAAGAAGTAGAAATGGAATGGAAAGGAGACATAGAAATCAGCTTAAGGAAAGAGTCATAGAAAAGGAACCAACAAGAGTAGAAATACCGATGAATTGGCTATATGACACTTTACAAGTCCCAACATTGTTACAAGAAGTCGAAACGACAGTACAAAGAAAAGGAAGAACAATGAATTCTTAAAAGTAAGTAGACCCTCAGAAGAAAAGATAATGAATATATATATATATATATATATATATATATATATATATATATATATATATATTTATATATAAAGGAGGAGGTGGGGTGAATAAAATTTTTTTATATAATTAAAATAATTAAAAATAAAATAATTAAAAGGGGAGATGTTGCATAGTGAAACTATGTGCCACTCCCGGTAAAAAAGTGACAGGACAGCCATTATGAGTAGATCAGCAGCCCGTCGTCAAGAGAGGGTCGAGAGTCGAAGAGTTGAGAGTCGACAGTTCTAGTCAGTCATGTGGAGCTTTCAGCGATAGTAAGACAGAAGAAGTTAGTGTATTACTATTCCAATACTAAGAGATATTACGATATCCCATGACGAGTAACTATTGCGGCTACTAGCGTAAAATAACAACTACAGTACAACGGCAGTCACACATCACACAAGTGGAAGGAACCTACTTTACAACAGTCCCTAATGATAAGTTGTTTATAAACGTGTGTCAAGAAAACAGTCCCTAGTAAATTTTCGGTATTAATGCTTCCTGGTGCTTTTCGTATTATGGATTTTTTCTATCACAAATTAAAGAGTAACACTCACGGGAGTAATCCTTATCTTCGCGTATGAGCTACAATGACATTTTACATACTGAGCCCTTTATCTCAGAATTCTAACTATTCTTTTGTAGCAACTCACTTCTTCCTTATTGTTAGGTTTTAAATTTCACATCAAAGCGTTTATTTTGTGGACACTTTCTTTTATTATCTCAGACATTGCGCAAAGATTGATGGTTTTCGTATATGGCAGTAATGGCTTTAAAACCTTCTCCTGAGATACCATACTTCAACAGGTTATGTAACATGGCATTTCTACTGCTATTATTACTATCAGTATCTTCACATATCTCAGATCTATGTTGCTAACATGAATAAATAATTTCTTACACCCAAAGGACAAGACAGGAAGGCCTGTAACAAGCTTCAAACCGTTTGACATTCAAGTGTTTCCAAGTCTACAGTTCAGGTAATGAAGTATTGCAAGTCTTTAGACATCCCCCGAAGACGCCATTTGAGGATTCTTCTCAATAATACCGAAGTCTATCTCTGAAGAAGGAACTTTATGTTTGCCAGGCTTCTAATAAAGGCTCAAAACATCATAAAGATCATACGAAGACATTCCACCCATCTCAGCTATTATTGTTCAACAACAGACCATAAAAACTGATATTATATTTTGGAGACATCCTCACTCTGGTAGAAGAGAAAGGCTATTCTTCTACATTGATGTTATTAGTAGAGACACAACATGAAACTCAGGGACTAGCAAAACTAATGAAAACACAGATTTTTAGTGTAGCGCTGTACGTGATATCTCGGTTGCGTCAGTTGAAGAAGAATATATCATTGTAGGAAGAACGTGACACAGCGCAAGCAAATTGGTTTAATTTACTTAACAGAAAAATAGAGAAAGTTTTTCTCAATAAGCTAATGTCATATTCTGGGTATTAAAAAGTTGGTTTTTTTCACGCAGTATGAACATCAAGCAAATTGATAGCAAATATTTACTCACTCAGTCTTTTGCATTTAAAGTGAACAAATATAATTAAAGTAAAAATTTTAGTTTCACTAATATGCTTCAAAGTGTTCCAAACTCAACTCCCCAAATTACAACTTTCACTCTACAATCCCTCCTTATTTCAAACACTCCTCATATGAATACTCTTATACTTCTCTCTTTCACCACACTGTAATTCAAAAGACTTTTGTTCCTTTTAATATGTTTTTAATATTTTTTTTTACTTTCTAATGTGTTCCTTCCCTCTGTTAATACCACTTCCCATCTCTCCTCGCGTAATATTAACGGCTACCTTACAATTTCGTTCTCTGTTTAAAAAGCATAACATAAAACGCTTCATTTATCTCGTTCTCAATATTTCAGATAGTAAAAAGCAAAGATCAATTTATAAGAGGACAATAAAAACTTTGTTCAATGTTTCTAGTAATTTTTGAGATTGGTGAGGAAACTGATGTCGTCATAGTTATTATTTGGAGGAAATTATTTTTCTCAATCTCCACAACGGCTATTAAGGTCAGCTGAAATATCCCACAATAAAATGTCCCTTTTCTAAAGGAGCATAGAGAGTAATATATGCTGGAAAAAATTGTGTTAGCCTGGTCGTGACGTTTCAACTCTTGCATTTATATTTGAATTTGACAATATGCAACATCAAACTACTCTGCGACTACTTTGTCCAATATAACCCAGCATTCAAATATCACATAACACACTACTTCATTTGCACTTCGGAGAATCTTATATATTGCATCATCTGCAAACTCTGTAGTGCTGTTTACATTGGAGATCGCTTTCGCGGACACATCAGAAGCTGTATAATATATATCTTATATTATATATATTCTATATATATCAAACAATAAGCAACACGGATTTCAAAAGTGATTGCAGTACGCACGTTTCATGCTACTTCAATTTATTTAAGTAATGTGAGCATTACCTTAAATGCAATATGAAGAGCAATCTTCAGCTGCACGAAAAAATGTTGAAAAAAAGACATATTACAAATGTGGCAACATATTAAAACCAAGTGGGAGAGACTCTCTCCCACTTGGTTTTAATATGTTGCCACATTTGTAATATGTCTTTTTTTCTACATTTTTTCGTGCAGCTGAAGATTGCTC
>NC_068982.1:31643682-31646030 GCF_001194135.2 Octopus bimaculoides
ATATATATATATATATATATATATATATATATATATATAGGGAGAGAGAGATAGAGAGGATTACGCATCCAACATTACAATGTAAAAATGTAGTCCGAAATGTAATAACCTAACCAAAAGAATTGATTCCTAAACAATAATCGAAATGTTATAAATTAGGTACACCTAAAACAGTGATAAGCTGCGCAATATCGTATCAATTCATTCCGAATACATTTTGGATAATTCCCTGTTGTTTTTCGTCATCGGACAATATCTTCTCCGTTTGAGATCTTTTCTTCAATGACAAAAGAGAGGATCGGTCAAATATTGACGTTCTAATCTACCACAAATATTGAGATGGAATAGAAATGTTCTTGGCCCTTTTTCCCAAACATATGGTTCCGGGTTCAGTCCTACAGCGTGGCAGCTTGTGCAAGTGTCTTCTACTATAACCTTGTGCGTATATTTGGTAGATGGAAACTGAAAGAAACCCGTCGTATATATATATATATCCGTGTGTGTGTCTGTGTGTGAGTATGTTTGTTTGTCCCCTACCATCGCTTGACAACCGGTGTTTATGTGTGCTTACGTCCACACAACTTAGTAGTTCAGCAAAAAAGATCAATATAGTAAGTTCTAGGCTTAAAAATAAAATATAAATTCTAGGATCGATTCATTCTACCAAGAAGCCTTCAAGTCGGTGCCCAGCGTGACATCAGTGCAATGCCTGAAATGAGAGAAGCATAAAAAGCAATTAACATATTGGCTCTCTTTGATAAAAGACGGATAGCTTTCCTCAGCCAAATGCAACTGAAATATTCGAATACATTTATGTGAAATGTCTAAATCGTCCGACGATTTAAAACTCAGCTTGACTCAAATTAGTATATAAAATAGTATATAAAATGAAAGCCCTATAATTTATAGATTCAAGTTTCGCTAATTTAGTATCTGTTATATTCGCATAAATCACTAAAAAGTGCTAGTAAATGTTCGCAATTAGCTCTTCTAAAAAAATATTCTGAAGATAACTGACAAAAAATGAAACAATTCGACATATAAAAATAATTGTGATGATTCTATGTGTTTCACAATGAGGCAGATACTTGGTACAATTATATTATCTTCTGTTCCAGTGGTTGGTACTCCGTCGCTTACGACGTCGACGGTTTCAGTTGATCCGATCAACGGAACAACCTGCTCGTGAAATTAACGTGCAAGTGGATGAGCACTCCACAGACACGTGTACCCTTAACGTAGTTCTCGAGGATATTCAGCGTGACACAGAGTGACAAGGCTGGTCCGTTTGAATTACAGGCACAACAGAAACAGGAAGTAAGAGTGAGAGAAAGTTGTGGTGAAAGAGCACAGCAGTGTTCGTCACCGGAGCCTCGTGGAGCTTTAGATGTTTTCGCTAAATAAACACTCACAACGCCCGGTCTGGGAATCGAAACCGCGATCCTATGACCGCGAGTCCGCTGACCTAAGCACTGGACCATTGCGCCTCCACTCTGCTCCAGTAAAACACTAGCATTTAATATACATATTTCGTACAGTCCGTGAAATTCCTAAGCTTTGCCTCTTCCTCCTAAATTATTTAGAGAAAAAAAAACATTATCGATTTTATTAGAATTCCTTGGCTGTAGTTTCAAATCTCTATCATAACGCTATCTCCAATACATTAGAAATGTCATATAATCGGCCATCTTATTTCATAAACCTTTAGGGTATAGCCTAACAATATTTATTAGTCGTATAAAATTACTAATCTACAATCTCTGCCACTAAACTTTGGCTGTAGACACATTTATTATTAGGACAACCATATTTTGTAATGTGAATTACTTGATTTAGTTGAATATCTGCCATTCTAGTCTCATATGTCTTTCTTTATGAAATCTGCAAACATTTCAGCTTATTTAATTTAATCAAAATGTCTATTCCAGGCTGAAGCGTCTTCACCATTTTGCTTTTAAATACATCATGTAAAAGCTCTGTGTATACTGCATGGTTAAATGAATTTGCTTAGGATAAGAGAGAACAGCATATGATGTTTTCATACAAAGGTATATCTCTTTGTTTACAAGGATATTCACATTTACATATGTATATATCCATGCCTCTTTTTCTCTCTCTCTCTTTCTTTCTTTCACTCTATCTCTCTATGTACACATATATTGGGGTAGGGAGAGCGTGAATGTATAAATACATATATATGCACACACACACACACACACATATACATATATGCATACATATATATATATTTCCATATATATATATACATATATTTTCATGTATATGCGCATACACAGCTACATATGCCCATGTATTCACCTTGAATCTATATATATATATATATATAT
>NC_068982.1:31646248-31652690 GCF_001194135.2 Octopus bimaculoides
TATATATATGTATATATATATAAAATCTGATCTGTATTAATTAAGATTACTCTGTCAGCTTATGTTAATAAAAACAAATACGTGATACGATATTGATACGATCGTTATAATAAGATACTTTATTGCATTGTAACATCGTACAGGCAGATATGTATGAAGTGCAACATCTATATAATACTGGCAAAACATACTGTTAGGTTTGGCAGTATGTATACATGTTGCACTCCGTACATTGCTGTCTGTACGATGTTACAATGCAAGACAACCTGTTAACGAAACGATTTCAGAGATACGTCTAATCCATTCGTTTGTTTTCAACGTTATTTTACTTTACACTGAAATTCACTTCAACTTTGGATATTGTGGGATGCTGTGGATAAATAAACTTATTGGATCGTTTACCGGTTGTGTTGTGTTTTACTGCATAGCCATTAATTAATTGTATTTCACTGTGATAGGCCCAGACCTTAATTGATCATATACATGCTGTGTAGGGAGCGGCATATTAAAGAATAAACTCAACATTTCTTCTGCGTGTCATAAAATGCGACTAAAAGAAGTTGTAGTAGGATTTTGACCCCCACCCCCACCTCAAACCTCGAAAACGCTTCCCCAGCAGCCACTGCCTAAACATACCCATAAGCCGGACGTTTGTTACCTGAGTGGTGCAAAGGTGTCGTCTTATTTCTTTATTGCCGACAAGGGGCTAAACATAGAGGGGACAAAGGGATTAAATCGATTACATCTACCCCAGTGCATAACTGGTACTTATTTAATCAACCCCGACAAAGATGAAAGGCTAAGTCGACCTTGGCGGAATTTGAACTCAGAACGTAGCGGCAGGCGAATTACCGCTAAGCATTTCGCCCGGCGTGCTAACGATTCTGCCAGCTCGCCGCCTTCTAGGTGTCGTCTTCTAAGAGTAGGGAATGTGCGACAAACGGAAGATGCAGAGACGCACTATTACAGCGCATGACCCAATACCACTACTACTGCCACCACCATCACCACCACCACCACTATTACTACCACCAGTACCACTACCGCAACTATTACTACTACTACCACCAACACTACTACCGCCACAATAACAACACAACACCAACACCCCCACTACTACTACTACTGCTGCTGCCGCTGCTCTCATTGATTATGATCAGGGCATAGTATATAGACGTTCATCTAAATTTTAATGATTCATTACTTACGCACACTAATGTAAGCGTGTTAAATTCGTGTAGATATAGAAATAGTTATAAACATACAATTCAGTATATTTCCTGATATATTGTCATTTTACAAAATTCATATCCATACTAATTAGTATCATACACTTAATTAATACTTACGTACTAGGTTGACATAGGAAACTATTTATCTTTTATAGCCCTTTTTTCTCTTTTATTACATTTCACTAATTGTAGATGTTTCTGACTTGAAATATCGTTTCCTTGAAGTATTAAAAGGTTAATACTTTTTGTGGTGCATCTCGTAGTGGCTATAGTGCTGGCTCAGTGGTTATGACGTGTGGCACTCACGATCAAACGATGGTGATTTCAATTCCTAGAACGGGTGGTGCTTTGTGTTTTCGAGCAAAACACTTCATCTCCTGTTTTATATATTGGGTTGGCGGATCTTTCTGATTTGGCGGGCGCCATTTGTTTTCTTAACGAAACACTTTCAAACTTAGGACACTGGTAGAATGTGTCATATAAAACATCTTTTACTCTTAGTGTTATTGAGAAAATTTTATCTTTTTAAAGTTATTTCGTGTTAAAATTGTTATATATTTCGGTAATTTCAACCAATCACTGACGTCTATTGAGGTGAAAACAATTACTGTTGTGGAATGTAAACAACACGTTCTAGCGATGTAATGGGATGTTTTCGTTTGAATAAAATTAGTGCCGTTGTTTGTCAACAACAACTATCGGCGGGACTGGTTTTAGCTTTAGCGTTTTAGGGTTAGGGTTCGGATTTTAGAGTTAGGGTTAGGGTTAGGGTTTGGCAAAAATACTCATAACCCTAACCCTAACCCTAACCCTAAAACTAAATCTATCCTAACACAGGTGCCAACGATGTTCTAAAAAACATTTACTGTATTTTATTCCCTTTTACATTACGAAGTGACACGGCTAATAAGTTGCTTTACTTAATTCATTTTGATTAAACTGCTCTAATAAATTATTGCAGAACTAATAGAATATTCGCTTTAATTAAGAGATATCCGGCTAATTACAATTAGAATTACAATTAAGGGAAAAACGTAGAGCACAGCGTGGGTCTCTTCGAAATTTCAAACAAGAAGAAATATCAATTAGTTCCTGTAAAGCTACTTTGACGGAAACTATTCATCAACTACTTCGGTGTAACTGCTATATGTACATACTGTACTCCCCAACATTCTCTCCATACGAAACTACAGTAGCAGTTAATTTACAGAAACGTAGTGAAGAGATTAGAGACAGTGTGAAAATAATTTGTTCATCACTTCAACGACTTCGGGGATTTTCGGACTTTGTAAACTAGAAGAGCTTCTAATTTATTATTACAGGGAATTTGTCGGAGAAAGCGTGAAAGACTCCGTAGCTAGAATTTCCTTGATACTTACCTACATTACATAGAATTCTCAATGGTAATCCTCGAACGCTATCTCTACTAAGATTGTTCCAGCTGTATCTACACTAAAATGAAATGGGAAGTAGAAATATCCACTTTCATAAATATTAATTTCTTGTAGTGCAGTATTGAGATATTCTTGACATACTACCTTGGTTCACAATGGATCATCATGTAGTTATAACTACTGGAAAGTGTTCACATCGTTCTCAGTCATTAGTGAACCGAACTAGAGCAAATATTACAGTTCCTTTTATCCACAGAAACAGATTCAGGCGTGACTGTAAGAAGCTTGCATCTCAAACCCATGGTTCTGGGTTCAGTCCCATTGCGTGGATCCTTGGGTGAATGTCTTCTCCTATAGCCTCGGGTCGACCATTACCTTGTGAGTGGAATTGGTAGACCAAAACTAAAAGAAGCATATGTGTGAGTGTGTATGTATGTGTGTGTGTGTGTGTGTATGTGTGTATGTGTCTGTTCCCCCACTATCAGTTGACAACCGATGTTTGTGTGTCTACGTCCCCGTAACGTAGCGATTCAACATAATGTTCCGATAGAATAAGTACTAGGCTTACAAAGAGAAAGTCCTGGGGTCGATTTCTTAGACCAAAAATCCCTTTAAGGCATATTCCAGCTTGGTCGCAGTCAAACGACTGAAACAAGTAAAAGAATAAAAGAATATGTAGTTTTTTTTTTCCACAGAATCCTCATAAGTAGTTTAAAGACTAGTATTTATCACAGATAGTCCACTGTTTATTCTGTCATGTTATCCTGTTATATTTCAAAACTGAACTGTATTTCAAATAGGGTATGATTTTACGGTATGAGATTAAATAGTGTTTTATTTACATGTTTATGTTCGGAGTTGGATTTTAAGTGTTCCCCAAATTGCATGTCATCTACATAGGATTGATAAAGTACAATACATACAATGGCATATGTTTCAAGAAATGGCTTCACGTCCAGCGTCTTGCAAACCAAATACAAAATAGTAGCGACTAACCGTGAAATCTCGTCACTGAGCGAGTCGAAACACACACACACATATGCATGTATACACACACACACACACACACATCTATGTGTGTGCAAATAGTGAAAGTACATACTTTTCTGTATAATAATTATAATAATAATAATCATTTCTACTAAAGACACAAGGCCTTGAAATTTGCGGGGAGGGGACTAGTCGATTAAATCGACCGCAGTGTTTCACTGTTACTTAATTTATCGACCCGGACGTGTGAAAGGCAAAGTCGACCTCGGCAGAATTTGAACTCAGAACGTAAAGAAAAACGAAATACCGCTAAGCATTACGCTCGGCATGCTAACGATTCTTATTTCTTTATTGCCCACAAGGGGTTAAACATAGAGGGGACAACCAAGGACAGACAAACGGATTAAGTCGATTACATCGAACACAGTGCGTAAGTGGTACTTAATTTATCGACCCCGAAAGGATGAAAGGCAAAGTCGACCTCGACGGAATTTGAACTCAGAACGCAGCGGCAGACGAGATACCGCTAAGCGTTTCGCCTGGCGTGCTAACGTTTCTGCCAGCTCGCCACCTTAATTGCTCAATACCACAGATTCGCTTGTCAGTTGTTTGACGTTAGCCAGTTGAGCATGTCCTTTGGTGGCTAACAATATGTGCATCTCCGATCTCGAACAGAAGCAGTGGAGACGACCATCATAGCCATGTGTTCAGAGGAATTCTTTGAAGTTGGAATAATTATCCTCGGGAAATATAGGTGTTTCGTTCGACATTAATAAACAACCCTTATTCAAGGACCATTTGAGCGGGATCGGTTACTCAACCTGAAGAAATTCCTAAACTGGGCCCCGCCTGCAAGGTCATGTGCTATTCATCTTGATATGTGATCACCATATCACGCACATATGGTTGTAATGCATGTGCTTGGTGAACCCTTATCAGATGAGTAGTCATGATGGGTATACTGGGTTTCGTGTATTTTACCCCAGTGTCAATTTGTTGGCATGCACTGCTCTCTCATTCAATAATAATAATAATAATAATAATAATAATAATAATGATAATCGATCTCTGACTGAATTATTTGACAGAAGTTCACCAAAATTTCGCTGCATCTCTAACTGACGTCACTCAAAACCCAGAGCAAATACCTGCCTGACTAACTAAAAGAACATGTAGAGTTTGAACTCGCTCACGTTTCGTGAACATGGTAATGTTCGCGAATGCATCTTTATGAAAAGGATGATGCACGTGCAAAACGTTGATTCACTGGGCATAAAAGGCACCCAAATATACCAGCCTGTTATTCGTTTCCTAAACGCTTTTTGGTGTATTGCTGTGTTGAACTTGTACTGGGAGTTATACATATCGTTGTTTATTTATTGAACCTCGTGTTGTTGCATTTGTTACAATTTTTGTTACACACAGTTGTTGTTTGTGAATGTCCTTACGTCTCCCCCTTGTTTCGAGAGGGATTTGTTATTCACCAGGGAAGTATGCCCAACAACATGACTTCGGTCAAATAGCCAGAAGTTGAACCCGGCTCCCACTCTATTGTATATTCCCATTGTTTCGTGTTTTCATCCGTTTTAGGTCATAAATTTTTATAATATCGTCATTTTGATGTAATAATCATTCGTGACCCCACTGTGTATTTGTATTCTCTCCCTCTGTGTTTGGCCCCCTGTTGGCAATAAAGAAATCATTCGTTTCCCAAACGCAGCAAGCATGGCAAAACCGACAGGAAATCAGAGGGAGAAAGCCATTGGATGTCCATGCTGGTCAACATAGGGCAACGGAATCAGCTTGGCAAACCATTGGGAATCATTACAGACTCATTTGTGTAGACAGTTCGCCACTGGCTGAGATCTTTCAATCTGTCTTGTCGACGCCCGGCTAGAGGCTCTATCCTCACAGATCGTCATGGACAGGCACGTCTGCAGCCTGGAGGACTGTAATGTTCTCTGAATGTCGATATTGCATTTCTGTGGCAGATAGCACAGATAGGGTGTGAAGAAGAAAGAGGTGCACGTCATGTTGATAGCTTTGTAGTGGAGAAAGGCTCATGGGGAGGATAGAGCATCATGGCATGGGATGACATTGCACTCAACCAAGAACCTTGGACCGGTGGCCTTCTAAAACATCGGCCAAGGCCGGGGCAGTGGAGTAACCGCTACTCGCTACATCCACCACATATTGAGGCCTCACATTGTATCATACTTTGCCCGTCATCGGAATCACGTGTTCCAACACGACAGCGCTCGTGCCCATACTGCCAGGATGACAACAGTCTTCCTCCAACAGCACAACTTCCAGACACTACCATGGCCTGCTAAGTCCAGACTACAACCCCATAGAACACCTGTTGGGTGAAATCCAAAGAAGGCTAAATGACATCCGTCCAAGGTGGACAACTGTGGCAAAACTCACTACAAGTTTTAACAGAGTGTGGGCTGCTATCCCCATCGTCTTCATCAATCATTTGGTGCATTCAATTTACAGAAGATGCTTGGCGGTAATCGATACAAAGGGCAGTCACACGAAATATTGAGTTCATCTATTTGGATTCAGGACACTCCGTCATCACGTGATACCATGTGATATCAAACATGTTTCAGGAACTGACGTTTTATCATTAGGAAAGAACTGTTTCTTAAGTAGTACTCTTCAGTCAATGCTATGGCAGTCTGCAAATAAACTGGTTTCCATTTAAAATGTGTGCGACGTTTATTTTGTGGTTCAGTATATATATATGTGTGTGTGTGTGTGTGTGTGTGTGTGTGTGTGTGTGTGTGTGTATATAATATATGCAATTATGCATATATGTGT
>NC_068982.1:31655199-31658992 GCF_001194135.2 Octopus bimaculoides
TATATATATATATGTATATGTGTGTGTGGGTGTGTATTATTTATATATATATATATATATATATATATATACACAAAAACGCGCATGCGCGCACACACATGCACACACACACACGCACCCACGCGCGCACCCTCCCTCTCTCTCTCTATATATATATATATATATGAGACAAAATGTACGTACGCCGCTATATATATAGTACAAAATGTGATAAGAACGCAGAACATCCAAAGAGTTAGGTGATACAAGAAAGGGACAACAAAACATCCACATAGATGATACAAAGAAAAACTAGGACAGGTCATTCGGAATTTTCTTTCATTAGTCAAGATCCAGATTATCTTTGCAATTTCGGCTGCTATTCTCGATATTGCTCCAATCTGGCCAGAGAGAGGTAGAGGTAGAGGTAGAGGGACAAAAGAATTTGCGTTCTTGTCCCATTTTGTACTATTCATATATACATATATATATATATGCATACATATATATATATAGCGGCGTACGTACACTTTGTCTCATATGTAAGTATACATTTTTCTAAATCTTGTACGACTCTATTTCTGTCTATCAGGCCTTTCACCTTTATTCGTTCATTTCACTCTTCGTTCTTTCGTTCCCCCTCGCTCGCATTTCCTTGCATCCTCTTCTTACTCACTTTCCCTCCACTTTTCACTTCACTGTGTCCCTGTCATATTTTCTCGCTCCTCCTTATTTTTTTTGTCCCTCTGCTCCTGGATTTTTCTCTGCATGAGCATTTATTATATATATCTGTGTATATTGCAGTTCTGACTTAATTTTCCGACGTTGTTACCATGTTAGTTATATCATTAACATTTCTCCTATCACAATTTGTATGTATTTGCTGCTTTCCGTTGCTATTGACATTGCCTTCGTTGGCATTTAGATGCGTATGTTTGCTAGAACCAGTAGGCGTTTATTGAACTGTTGCTGCTTTTTACTATTGTTTATGTGATGCATATGCTGCTCTAAATTAGCAGAGTTAGCGTATGATACTTTCACCGTGTGTCGATTAAAAATAGCATGGTATCCATAAGGTTTCGGAAACTATTTGTCTAAAGCGGCAAAAATTTTCCCGCGGTCTTGGTCGAAATATGCGAACTGAAAATTGGGTTGAACCACAGGACATCATGATTCCTATATATTTTTGGGGGGCTTATTTGATCTAGTGTGTTGTACAGGATTGGAAGGATTAACTGTATTCGGATTATTGTGTCGTAAGTGTCTATGAATTTTCGTTGGTAGCTCATTGTTTTGAATCAGAATTTCTCATACTATAAATAAGGGATTTGTTGAGGACGATCGGGTTAATAGCGGCGTAATAACAATAACTTGTTGCAAGAATTTACTATTCTTGTTAATTTCTAGAAGCTTAAACCATCCAACTACCTCTTGGGTATCTGACCAGAGGGCTGATCTAATTTTGGACTTACGAGTGGGTTGTACATTATCAATGATTTGATATTTAACTTTGTGCAAAATGATTATGCGACTAACTGTTAACTAAAATTTTCTTTCTTTGATTTCCGTTTGAGTTTTATTGCAATAAATGTTACACACGTTTTTCACCCACTTAAATATGAATATATATTATATTTGGAATGAATACTATATTGCTGTTTGTCGTTTGTTTCATCATACGCTGAGAGAAAAAAAAATAGCTATATCATCATCAGTACATATGTCACTGAAGGTTTAAATATCGAGATAGACATATTTTCTCCAATGAATTTCAATGGTGATATGTTGTTTTCTTGCATCATTGCATCTTCGAAAAAAAGTCAACTAACATTTATTTCCTTTACCTGAAAATCGAATATAATTATAATTTGTCATTTCAAAGGTATTCAAACGAGAAAAAAAATCACTTTATCAAATTATTGCATGGTTATGAATTTGGTTTCTCTCAAAATAATTACTTGTATAATTGAAGATGATGCCAGATTATTTTTATGTGTATATTTCATGTTCTTTTGGTTGCTGTGACCGGAAGAAACCATAATTATCTTTTGTTTTTATGTTGTACAACTCAGTCTATGGTGATATATATCTCATGTCTATTGATTCTATTAGCACAAATTTATGATACCCGATCAAAGTAGTTAGATTTTCTAAAATAGCGTATAATTTCCCAAACTCCGATAGAAGAATTCGCCTGCAAATTTGTAGTTTAGGTGGAGGGATGATCATACTATCATTCCCATATCATACTAAAATCTTCATACCATTCATACCATACTAGAATCCTTCAGATGTGACCATGAACAAATTATATAACTTTCCTTGGTCAAAATTTATGTACCTTTATAATAGTTGAAAGTTTCGCATTACATATATTACTTGTCTAAAAAACAACTACTTCGACAGTGCCAAACTGCAACATAGTCATAACAAAATCGTTCTAAACGTTGGTATATTTTATTCAGATCAACATAAACAAGTACATTCTGTATATTTACACATGTAATACTAAATATGATTACAAGCAATCAACAGTTTTATTATCATGATATATATGGGTATGTGATTAGATAGATAGATAGATAGATAGATAGATAGATAGATAGATAGATAGATAGGAAAGGTTAATTTATAATTAAGGGTACAACACACACAAACACACACACACTTACACACAGAGAGACATATACGCACTCATGTATATACATGCACGCACACATATATGTATATACATACTTACATGCATGTGTGTGTATATGTGTGTGAGAGTAATATTCTTTATCAAAGTAATAAATGAATCAGCTATTTACTTAGAACTATTAATTTACTTAAATTATGACTAACTTATCCAGAAAATGCCGCCTCGTATATGATAAAGTAATTACATCCCTCAATCTGCAAAATTCAAACTGTACGAAAATATTGAACTTGCTTCAAATATTTCATTTTCTTTCAATTTCTTGTGGCAAAAGCGAAAAGAAACGGGGTGTATACTGCAAAGACTACTATGATTCTTCAGTATATATGCTGTATTCGAGTTAAAGTTGCGTAAGACAGCACAGAAAATATGAATTAATTAATTATACTAAAAAATACAACTCAGTGTTTAGATGCACATGATCTCCTTAGGGATTATAACTCCCAACACTATTTTAGACCAAGATTAGATATACCTTCATATCTAGAGCTAATTAAATTTGCATCCTTTAGGGTATATTGTATAAATATGCATTAATTCACATAGTCATATATATATATATATATATAGAGAGAGAGAGAGAGGGGGGAGGGGGCATGTGTTTTTATATGCATATATATACAATTACATATAAACGTGTATAAACATATCATAAATGTATTGATGTATATATGTGTGTAAGCATATCATCTTGATATTGGCTCGTATATCAGCGTAATAACACATACACATATATTCAGGAAATGAATCGCATCTGCCTTACTATTGTACACTCATTTATTTTTAGTTACGTCATAATTTTATTCTTTTAAATAATCATATTTTTCATAAAATTTTCTTTTTACAACTCAGGCAGTATTAACGTACATTTACTATTCTATACCACACACACATAAATATATATACCTGTGCATGTCTATGTGTGCGTGTGTGCACGCGCGCATGTGTATTTGCGTGAGAAGAGAAGCAAATCTAAATACCTACGTAATACACATGTACATACACACACACACATATATATATATATATATATATGTGTGTGTGTGTGTGTGTGTGTGTGTGTGTGTGTGTGTGTGTGTGTGTTTATATTCATATATAAATAAATGTGTATATATA
>NC_068982.1:31659102-31661908 GCF_001194135.2 Octopus bimaculoides
ATATATATATATATATATATATCCTTATCTATATATTGATACATGTATATATTCATGAATTAATATTTACATCTGTATATAAATATATACACATAGCATACACACATATAAAGACACACTCACACAAACGAACGCACAAACACACACAAACACACACACACGCAAACACATGCACGCATACACTCACACATTGCTAAAATCATGTCTATATGGCTGTACCTTGTAAATGCTGAAGTAATTTTAATTTGTAATAATTTATTTTGATGCATAGAAATACCGAACAAAAGCTTCGTGTGTACTCAATAACGGTTTAAGTAATATTCAGTTGTAGAGAAATGGTTATTCATCTGGAGAGAATTATAACTTCATTAAGTGTATAATTATCTTGTTAGAAGTAGGTAGTTTATAATTTCACATCAATAATCTTACGCTTCATTGTCGTTTGCCATTGAATTATCCAAATTAATGTACATAGATTGAAGTACTAGTTCATTTAAGTTAATATTTAAAGTATTTATGATTGTGAAAAATAGATGGCCGTGCCAATACAGTAATTTTCATGGTCATGATAAATGATACGGTAATTTCTTTAGATGAAATGCCTGAGATGCTTGCTACTTCAAATATAACTGAATAAAAGTATAAAGAAGCATAGAACTGGTTACAATATAACTTGTATATATTTAAATATGAGGTTTGGGTTGTTAGAAGAGGATAGATCGTAAGAAAAAGAAAATAAGACGTGCAGATAGTCTCTTACAACTGTTTCAAGAATAGATGAGCAGATAGTGCATTTCCAAGCTGATGAACTGTAGTTATCAACACAGTAGCGATGAATTTGATCATCGGAGAGAGAATGAGTAGAATGAAGTAGATTATTAGTAGAGCTTAATCTACTACTAGTTTGAAGTATAGAAGAACGTTTAACGGAATCTAGTTGGGCAAAATAAGGTCATAATGATATGAGGATAGACAGAAACTATATAGTATAATACGACCTGGTCTTTCATTGATACTGCTATTTCATTGATACTGCTATTTCATATACTGCGATCATGCTTTGTGTTGGTTATACACATCTTATACACATCTTATTACATGACTCACTGGAATTGTTCTGTGCTGCTTATGCTTAAAAGAATCTATAAAGATCTTATTACATAACTCACTGCAATTATTAAACAGGCAAAATGAATCGTTCGCCATTTTTGTTCACAAATTCTTCAAAAATTTCCGATTTTTCACAAATCGAAATGTAGTGCAATGAACTGCTCAACAAAATTCTCGCCCACATAAAGATGTACTTCATATGCAAATTCTTTCACCAATCATTTTTGTATATGTTTATATATGTGTTATTCGTTTGTAGATCTCTACAGGTTATATATATATGTTTGCACACATATACTGCATTCGTATGTGTAGAGAAAATTCATCATATTTATGAATTTGTTTTTATTGCTTATATAAGTAACAATACAAGGTGAAGTGCCGGCGTATTCGCCTTCGAACCTGCCGAAACACAATAAAAATAAATGCGAATGTCATTGTTCTATTATTTCTCGAAGATTTCTCTTAGGTATAGAGATACTGATAACCTGGTGTTTCCAGTCTCCTTTTCATTTATTTAGTCTCCAATATGCATATATATAGAGATAGATAGACAGACAGACAGACAGACAGACATACAGGCAGGCAGGCAGGCAGACAGACAGACAGACAGATAGATAGATAGATAGATAGATAGATAGATAGATAGATAGATAGATGCATATATACATATATACATTCATATGTGTGTCCATAATTATACTTACATATACAGGTGTTCTGTAGAGGAAGTGAATATTCAACAGTCTCAGAAATTACTTTTTTTTATCTACAATGTACATTTGAAACCACATCTTTACCCTTCCAAAAACGAATAGTGCCTAATTCACACTCTCTGACATTAAAATTTATGCTGAGGAGGGGGATGTGATTAGCACAAGCGTTACAGAAATAAATAACCGCCTGGAAATTAAGTATATTTAATATAGGCATGTGATGGACTTTTACATCGTTTTCTTTTCTTTTCTGGTCCATTTTATCTTATCTTATCTTTGCGGTGAATGTTTGTTGTTGGGTTACATTAGCTCTACATAAAATAAGCAATTTTTAGTCCATATACCCACATTTATTATACAAATATCTTACACTTGAATAAATAATTAAAGTTTCGAAACAATCGAATCTATAAACCAGCTATAAATTAAAAAATATATTCGAATAAATATTTCCAATTGTCTTCTTGAGTCAATATATCAACGCTTATTAGACTATGATAGTTCTCTTAAATGCGTATTCAAATTTGAAAATAATTCACAAACTCACAAATATAACGAAGCTAAAACAGCATTGTTTTTTGAAACAGTAATCGGCTTTCTTTGCAAATATATAAACTGTCGAATATTTCCTCCTTCCAACAAACGTGTCATATGCACAAATATAGATAAACAGATAAATAAATAAATAAATACACACCAACTCATATATATTCTTTTATTCTTTTAATCCTCTCAGTCATTTGACTACGGCCATGCTGGGGCACCGCTTTTTAGTGTATATAAATATATATACCAGTGGAAAACGTGCTTTTTCGTGCTCTTGAAATAACCAGAAAAACAACACAAAAATAACACAACTAATTTTTTATTCTGTATATTTCTCATTTTGTCTAGAGAACATTATTTTACTTTATAGTTTGGTCGTTGATGACTTCTTTCTAGCATATTGGATGTCCCCCATAGTGGTTATCCCTTATACA
>NC_068982.1:31661949-31665585 GCF_001194135.2 Octopus bimaculoides
ATATATATGACCATGTGATTAGGATGTATTATGTTCACCAACTGAATAGGTTATGTATATATACAAAAAGTAATAGAGTATTGTAATGCATTTTATGTTATATTATATAGTGAAATAATGTTGGAAAGGATGATTATAAAAATTTTGAAAAAGTGTATTTATGTGCATGCTAACATTAGCAACCTTTTCTGGTTTATCATTTAAGAGACTGTGCTTATAGAATAGGATATGGTACGATTCATCTTGGCAGAGCAAACATGTCTTGGCTGGTGGTTTATAGGGTAGAGCATTATTTAGAACTTCCCATCTAATTGTGTAGGTTTTATTACTGTCTTTAAATTTCCAGATAAATTTTCTAAGCTCAGTGCTGTTACATTTATTAATATTTCGAAATGAGGTACCATGGTCCGTGGTACGATATTTCACGTAAAACGCTGTGGCTCCAAGATAATAGAACTGTTTCCCTTCAGATTCAACTGTGGCTTGATATACTAGGTTTTTGCGTTTACAATAATTCGCTTTTACTCTTTAACCTTTTAACTTGTTTCAATAATTTGACTGTGGGAATGCTGGAGCACGCCCTTTAGTCGAGCAAACCGACCCAGGACTTATTCTTAGGAAGCCTAGTACTTATTCTATCAGTCTTTTTTGCCGAACCGCTAAGTTAATTGTTAAATTTATAATTTGCCTTAATTCTACAGTCACATAAAGTATTTAGATCATTATTGCCTGTGTCGGTATTAGCGCTCCTGTTTCGTCTAGGTATATTAGAATCAGATTTAGTAGCATTTGTGTTCCTTTTTGGAGGGGGAATGCTTCTATTTTTATAATACTCATCAAGTTTAATATTATTTGAAGATGATATATGTCTAAATAAGTTTTTAGTTATAGAAAATCCGATCCTTATTGAATTATTATTAATCATGGTACAATATTTACTAGAAGTGAAATGTTTATCCATTATGAAACTGATTACTTTGATAAGGTTTGTCTTTATTTCTCTGCCTTCATAAAGATTCTTCTTCTTCTTCTTCTTGTTATTATTATTATTATTATTATTATTATTATTATTATTATTATTATTATTATTATTATTATCAAAACTATTTGAATGATTGTTTTTATTTTTATTATTATGCTTATCAATTCTAAGAATAAGCTCATTATTATCTATAGACAGTTTATCATTTATTTTGTTGACTGTCTGGTGGTTAGCATTATTTTCAAATTTAATTTTATGTGTGTACCCTGCCTTATCTAATGAGTTATAATAGTTCTTCTTAATATTAAATATCTCTTTGTTAGATGAGAGGTAAGTAATTCTGCGTTGAACATTTTAAAGGAAACATTTATTGTCTTGGGATGATTACTATCATAATTTCTATATGTTAACTTTGAATTAGGTTTGTGATATGGTGCATGGTTGTTTGTAAGTAGGTTAAGGTTGACATCTAAAAAGTTTACGGAACTATGCTCATTTTCTACAGAAATTTTCAGGCCAAACGTATTAAAGAACCTATGAAATTTCTTGTACTTTTCTAATTTTTTGTTACTCATAGTTTTAATTATAAACAATGCATTGTCCCTATATAATCGTCTGGCTATATCTGGAAATTCATAATGAAAATTGTACAGAATATAAATTCCTACAATATCAGTGACCTCTGCTGATCTAGTCGATCCCATAGGTATATCAAAGTAATGGGGTGCGAAATGATCAATTTTTAATGATCAATTTTTAATCAAATGATCTACCCGTCCTAATAAGTTGCTGTTTATATTTGAAAATTTTTAAACATAGTCCTCAAATAAGTTATTTCGTTATACAAGACCGGAAAATATATTTATTTTTCCCTGAAAATACCCCGTAGTATATGGTTTATTACATCCATAACAGTTCGAAAGTTGATAATTTAAATATACTGTCGGATTAAAACATGTTTAGGATATTTTCTGATATCTGTTGGTCGTTCTGTCGATCCGGTTCCTTTTATACTTATTCTTATAGGTATCTCTTTTACTTTGCATTAAAATTTCTATTGCGATACAAATAAAATGAACCAAACATTTATTATATTTCTTCTTCTCAATTTTCCTTCATTAACTTTATAATTTACGAGACTGTATTGACGAACTTTCTTTCAATATATTTGACAAAGCCAAATTCCTCAAATTCCTCAAATTGTATATAACAGATATAAGTTTAGTGGAGTTAGAGGTTGGAATAACTGTCTAAGGGATAAACATATCCGTTTTACTTATGTTAAAAGTTTTTTTTATGTACATAGGATACAGGCAATGACAAAGATGAAATAAAATTTAAAGTAAGCAAAAAATGGAGAAATATTGATCAACAACAACTGACTAACATCTATTATTACTTTTTAATACAAAGATTTTATCCCATCGAACAGCCATTTCTTTGTTCCAATGTTTGACGGTGTTGCCATTAAAATTCTGAGAATAATATTCGTCATATTTTGTAACACTTCCCATCTGGAACATGCAGCTTAATCTGAGTGAAGAAAAATACATTAAAGTAAAGAAAAGAAGAGAAGAGCCTCGAGAAGTAGAAAGTCTTAATATATTTAAATCATACAATTTTGCAATGTGATGCTTCAGGTTATTGAGTGAGTGACTAAACTAGTTTTAGTCATTCACTCAACGTCTTAAATATATATATATATTAAAAGTCAGAGTACAATATGCACCCGTTTGCTAGAAAGGACACTTAAAACTTTCCAAAGCCATGCATCTCCCACTGCATGCAAACAAGCACGGAGAATGTAGCAAATACACTAAAAAAACAGTCGTCCCCATTTGTAAAACTACAAAGAGTAGGGTAGATATCACATTATCAACTGATTTCGCTTTCTGTGTCGAATTAACTCTTAAAGTTCATCAGTTACGCTTACTACGTAGATAATTCTTGAAAACTTTTTTTACCATTCCGCGAGCGTCTGTTCTCCTGAAGAACTCCCGACTTCCAAGCGAACATTAGCGAGCAAGTATAAATTCAAAATTCAAATAAGTTATCATTATCTTTGAAAATATAATGATAAAGTGGCCAGCAAGCAACTTTTTTTAAGGATATTTGCTACATTCTCCTTGTTTGTTTGCATGTAGTGGGAGATGGGTGCCTTTCGAGAGTGTTAACTGTTCTTTCTAGCAAAAGCGTGCATATTGTACTCTGGCTTTTAATACATATATTGCCTATTTTGATTATGTTTGCTGGCCACTTTATCATTATTATTTTCTAAAATAATGATAATCTATTTGAATTTTGAATTTATATATATATATAATTTATATATATATATAATTGACAATTAATAATCAATTTCCTTAATAAATTGATAATCCTTTAACCTTTTAATTTGTAATAATTATTCACTCCAGATTAGTATACGCAGATTTCTCTGCGATATCACTTGTTGCGCACATGGTAATTTCTTGAGGAGGGGACAGTTAGACTAGCTGACCGAGGTGAATTCGGTTATGCTTTCTGATCTGTGTCGGTGTGGAATTACCAGTCCATGCTTGCAGGGTTTGCTAGCATAGTCAAATTTACTACTGGAATACAGTACTGATGAAGGAAATTGATTATTAATTGTTAATTATTAATCATAATCTTGA
>NC_068982.1:31666522-31668656 GCF_001194135.2 Octopus bimaculoides
TATATATATACAAAATTTGCACCCTTCTGGATACTTTTCAGTTTCTCGTGGTATGCAGACTTTGTGTGTCTATCCCACGCTTTCCCTGACGCGTCACACTCTCATCACCAGTTCGCACAACGTTGGACGGATACTACAATATTTTTTTCGGGCAGGCCCCTATACCTAAGGCCTGAACACATACTGCGCGAAGAACGATGCCGTATGAACGCTTTTATTGCCTATAACAATATTGCAGTTTTTGGACGTCTTATTTGCACCAGTCAGGTATTTGTTAGTTTTCTCATACCTACGAAGACTAGAGTTTTTTGACGTACCCTTTACTCGCCTCGTTGTTACTATATTGCAGTGCTGTCAAAGTTTTCTTTAGACAGAAGTGGTGCTAAGTTGAAACCATTCAATGTGGGTGTTGAGCTCCGCCAATGTTGTATACTGTCACTGCTTTTGCTCATAATCTTTATGGACGAGTTGGAAGTGATATCGAGGACGATTGATGTAGGATCAAGCGATTTGCTTAATACTGAGCACGTTGAAAGTTCATCTCTAGCATGCAATTGTTAGGTTTGCTGACGAGTCCTGATGGGCAGGAATGAAAATTAGTACTGCGAAGGCAGACATTCGCCTGCGCAATGCCCTCTATATGCGAATGGATTTCCACTGAAACCGGTGAAGAAGTTCAAGTATCGTAGGGACGTTTTCCTGAGGCTGAGACTGATTGAAGGGCAAGAATTGCAGAAGCTGGTACAGTATACGACCAGATTCAGCATTCGTCCATTAGAAGAAAGGTGGTAGATGTAAAAGCCAAATTCCGTATCTTTAGTTTAGTGTTCGTGTCTATCCTCAACTATGGCCATGAATCTTGTGCAACGACTGGATAAATACGACCGCGTGTACAAGCAGCTGAAATGAGATTCCTCCGAAATAGTTTAGGAATAACGTTAGTCGACAGAGTGCGTAGCTCGGAGACCGGGGAGGTGTTCCAGGTAAAGCTACTGCTTTTAGGACTGGAGAGATCACAGCTGCGGTACTACGACATGTGGTAAGAATGTTTCAAGATAAAATCGCTGCACAGGTTTTACGGGGAAACAACCAACCGGCAGAAAACCGAAGATTAGAGCACGAGCAAGAGGTCTTGACAAAATCCATGAACTCGGTTGGACTCGCTTGGAAACCCAACCGAATCAGCTGGAGAGAATTGCTTCTGACGGGTACGATTGAAGGTGTTCTAACGAACTCTGCCTGTGCCACCCTTCCATAAATAAGTCGGCGACGAGGATGAGATGCTGAAATACACAGAATCATACACACACACACACACACACACACGCACACGCAAACACACACACACACATTCTTATATATCTACTTATCTTCATAGATAGTCTTAGATTCTACAGCACAAAAGAGAAACATACAATTTGGGATATGTCTATTTTTACATGCTCTTTAAATTTCATCATCGCCACTCGAAATACATGTGAGGTATCATCATTGCTTTTGCATCAACTTGCATAAATGCATGATAAGTTGATGTGTGCCAACTAATATTTACACTAACAATGACAGAAAATTGATAAATGCTATAAAAAAGGATTTAAGACTTCAGTAGTCCTAAATTGTATTGGAAAAATATAGATGGATTAAACAAAATGAGGAAAAGCTAAGCACTTGGGAATATATACATACATACATACATACATACATACATATATATATATATATATATATAAGCATGTTGGGCACAAATGTCACGGGAAGATAATAAAATAACTGCAGCAGCGTCTCTCTATACATGATCAGGTGTCATGCTACAAAATATATACTATCAGAAATGAGGAAAGAAACATATATATTGGTTTTCGAAAAGACTTGAGCGATAATAATTCAAAGAATTATTTTGTGTTATGTCGAGACTTTTGAAATGTCAAGAGAGGTTAGTGTCCATTGACATCTTGAATAATTATGCTGTCTAGAGATATCTTATTGGAATGGTTTATTCGGGAAAAGAATGCTTTTTTTCCCAAGATCAAAAATTATTTCCGAGCCGCTAGTGCTTCAAGAGAAATATCATGATTTTTTGTCTTTCTATCTATGTCTCTTTCTCTCTCCATCCCTCTCTCAGTCTCTCTCTCTC
>NC_068982.1:31668971-31671709 GCF_001194135.2 Octopus bimaculoides
ATATATATATATATATATACATACATAGATACATACATGACAGCACACATGTCACACGAAAATGGAATCACACTCTATCACTCCTTTAGGGTCTTGGATAGCATGCTTGCAATGTTACAAATATGATTCTAAAAATGTTTTTGACATCGCTATATAAATTATTAGAAATAGTGAGAAACGTCTGTTAAGTATTTGATATTGAATATTTGTGTACAAACCATTAATCACCACAAGAAAACCATAAACATATTCCGTAAGTCCATAAAACTATATTATATGCTTGACTTATATTTTACAAGTAAACCATGATAGTTTTGGGAAGGGTTAGAAATCTAAATTGTATATAGCATAAAATATTGTTTGCTTGCAATATTTTATACTACACACATATGACGATATAACATTTTCTGTATGTTATTGGCTGATTATTCACTTTTTTTCAAAAGCGATGTTTTGCTTTTACTTAAAACACAGATATATTATTAATGTGTATGAAATGGAAAGCGCAGTTGAGCTGAGAATGTGTGCTTGTTTGTTTAATGCATCAGTCTGTCCAACATATGCAGAAGATTGAATTGGAAGGGATATGACATTGGATTGGTCTGCATTACAATGAAGAAGCTGTTTCGTGCTGTTATATTTAACACGAATCAAACCTTCGTTACAATGGAAATCGGATATAGAAATAATAATAACGAAGATTCATACTAAAATTATTAAATTGAATCCTTTGTATACATCTCACAGTATTTGAACGAAAAAATACATTATGATCATATATTGGAAGGGTAGAGTCGACCAATATGGATTCCGAATATTTATATTATCTTACGCATGAAAGTGCAAGATAGAGTGTGTGAAACATTTTCGAAATCAGAATGCAGAGCAGCATAAAAACTACTTAAAGATATTTCATCCAGTGCTATACCGACTTTTACCAATCATTAACGACTGAAACTACTTAATACTGGTTTCAACTGGTACTTACTTTATCGAGTCTGAAAAGATGAAAGGCAAAGCTAACATCAGCAGAATTTGAACCAAGAACGTCAATGACGGACGAAGAGCTGCTAAACATTTTGTCCGGTGAGCTACCAATTCGGCCTGCCCACCGTCTGGCAACTACTTATTATGGTTTCAAAATTTGGCAGATGGCCACCGATTTCACCAGATGTGTAAGTCGATTACAGCTACTCCAGCCAGTGTTTAACTAGTACTTACTTTATGGAACTCGAGAAGATGAAAAGCAAAGTCGACCTCGATGGAATTTGAACTCAGAACGTAAAGACTAAAGAAAATACAGCTAAGACTTTTGCCCGGCGTTCTAACGATTCGGCCAGCTCACAGCCTTACACTGCTTAATATTTATAAAAGAAATATTAGTGTATTAAATAGTGATTTCAAATTTTAGCACAACCCCAGGCACTAGGGTAAGTGGATTACATCGACTCCAGTACTCAACCAGTACTTATTCTATCGACCCAGAAAGAATTAAAGGCAAAGTCATCCTCGGTGGATAAACATATTAAATAACAAAAAGATTGTATATTAACACTATAAATTCTGACTAAAAAATGCACTCCCTCATTTAGCATTAAAAAGATGGCCAGCCGGTAGAATAGTTAGCACCTAAGCAAAATACTTTGGGACATTTCTTGGCTTTATGGAAGTGAATTAACTGATTGCACTTCGATTCGCAATAAGGCCTTATGTAAGCAAGGACTTGTTTGCAAAATATTATTTTTATTTCAAATGATGTTTTCAGGAGAAAGTATTGCTTACAATGCTTCTATTTTTAATTTTATAATATAGTAGTCATGAATACATTTTAAGATTTCTTGTAATGTAGAATTTACCTATTTTTAAGAAATCACTCGATAGATAAAAGTACTGTGAAAACTGAAATTTGAAAATCTTGCTCAAAACTGCGTACTTTATTGTAAAAGACAGGAAAGCGTCTGTTCTAATGAATAGGGCAATTGGCAATCGATTCAAGCAAACTCAATTCAAATCGAAAGCCATGTTCTATTGTATACTTCGACGTATATTTAATTTGAGATATTTCATTTATCTAACTGACAAGACACGATACTAGATCTCTAAATGTTAATTACAATGGAACGACATCATGTTTAGTGAGAAGATTCATTTCTCATCTGCTTAATACCGTAAAACTAAAGCTACGAACTGAACCTTAAGTGCTCCTAAGGGTTACTGGAGGAATTTCACATTTGAAACATATCTGTTTCACAGATTATAGAGTAAGAAGTGATTAAATCTCTTCCATTCCAATAGTCTATTATCTCTGTCAGCCATCTCTGCATAGTAAAATCAAATATTGATTTATTTTGATTATGAAAACCGACACGTCCTTGCAACTTGCAAATAGAGATGTTTAGATGATAAAGGCACTGATGTGCACTGCTGCTGATTTTCAATGTATTCTACCATTAGAATACATTGATCTCTCACAAAAAGCCCGTAAGTTGATGTATGTAAACATTTTGTAAACAAACCACCACGTTTTATTTACATTTTAATAGGTGATCTGACAGACACAAAATTCTGAATTCCAATAAAAATGAAACCTAGACCAAAATACCAGGTCTACTTATAGTTTCCATTTAGGTATAAAGAAGTACACGTGGAGTTCGAGATACTGAGTATTTTCGTTCAATTTACATTTAATTCACACACAATTTATATATACATACACACATATACACGCGCACACACAC
>NC_068982.1:31671866-31676780 GCF_001194135.2 Octopus bimaculoides
CACACACACACACACACACACACACACACACACACACACACACACACACACACACACACACACACACACACACTGAACAGCAAAAGAAACGAAACTTTTTCAAATGTCATTTGTATATGCCAAAATCTGAAAATCTATTTCGGGGATGTAAGTGTAAATATTCCAAGATATGTGGATTGGTGGCTGAGACCGAAATGACAGGTAACCTTTCAGCTTTCCCGGAAACGAGACCCCAAAATGCAGCTGAGTTAAATGCCGTGGGTAGCAGTTGCAAACAATTGTCTTAAATACCGAAATGCACGTGCATCTCGTGGAGTATATGGTTATAGAAATCAACTTGAACCGCGTTTTTGGCATACAGAATTTTCCGTTAAGAGTTAGTGTTATATTTTACGGACAGTGTCACATTTTGCATATATTACGGTTGTTAACTTGTTGAATATTGTTATTCTGTGTGTTTAATACACCATTATTTTACTGCTTTGCGGCGGTCCTGTTATCATTCTCCCCCCTTGTTTGAGGGGGTGAAGGGAGACGCTTGTTGGTGGAAATGGATTTCAGTTGTGAAAGTTTGAGTCTTTCTGATTCGTCCGAAAGTGAAATGGTGAAGTCTATGATTAATATGGAGGAAGAGATGGAAATGTAGAGAAAAAACGAAAAAAAGGTGTAAAATGTTTTGCGGCTGTGAAGGAGGATATAACCTCGAAGTGGCAGGATGTGAAAATGTATAAAGACACATTGAAGAAGGAGGGGTATGTAGTTGAACTGATCCCTCCTAATGAAGTGTCACAAGATGTGATGGCAAAAAAAGGTTACGCACAATTCATATTTGATAAAGGAGAAAAAAATAGACCTGGCAAAGAGGGATCAGATTGAATGGTGCTTGGGACCCATCTGGCCGAAAATCAAGTACTTGGCCAGAGGCAACAAGTATGCGACAGTTGAGGTACGTTTTCACACAGAGTAAAGGGCCAGGCATCACTACGTAGCCGCCCTGTAGACAGACGAGATAATTTTACCATCAACTTACCTTGGAAGGCGAGCTTCTAAAGTAAGGGTGGAGGAAATCACACCGGGAGTAGACGTTGCCTGGCCAGTGGCAGCCATAACAGTAAGGCTTTGAGGAAAGAAAATCAATCCTCCAAGCAACAAGAATACCAACTCAGAACTGGCTAGGGGGAGACTGAAAATGACTGTCCACGCTGCCCCAGTGGATATAGATAGCATCGCAGACACCATTTTGGTGGGTGAAAAAAAGGTAGAGGGCTGTAGTGGTGGGCAGGAAACTTCGTTGTTTCAAGTGTGGCCAGAAGTGCCACATAAGGGCAGAATGCCATCCACCTCCCGTAAAAGCACCAGTGGGATCTGCCGCCTGCAAAGACAAGTGCGGAGGAAAAGAAGACAGCGACAAATCAAAAGAGAACGAATGGTCGATGGTTGGCAAGAGAAAGAGGAAAAAGAGGAAGTCCCATTCCACTGATACTAGCCCCTTCACCCTACCCCATTCTACCCCAACCTACCCCTGCAGACACCAGCTCTCGTCCTGCCCCACCAGTCACTGACCACAACCCTGCTCCTACAAATATACAAATATACATACACGAGCATCAAGCCCCTCTTTCCCCAAAACGGCATTCGTATTTATGTACGATATAAAGGCAAAAGAGAAAGAAAGAATATATATATATGTGAAGATGGTAATAAAGGTGAATGCGCCTGTCTGAGAGTTTCCCCCACATGTGAAATGTGTATTCATTGATGGGGAAAGCCACCGTGTGTTGAGATAGACGTGTGAGTCGGACGGTGGACCTTTGGGTGTGGAAGTAGTGATTGATTCGCTACCTCCAATCATTGACTACACTGTTTTGAACAAACGTGAGGTCGTGCATTGACTGTTTCTTTAAAAAATGCTTTACAAAAAGAGAAAAAGAGACTCAAACTATAAAGCTGTTTTAAAACATAAAGAGTTTCGATGAGGCCACTTGGGATGAGGGAGTTGAGTGGCTGTCATTTCACCTTTCATTTTATCACATTTCATCGTTTTTCATTCGTTTCTTTTCCATCCTTTGTGTTTTTGTCTGTCCTTGTATTGTCCCCTCTGTATTTTGACCTTGCATGGTTAGTAAAGAATAAATTCGTGATTTGGACGCATCGTGTATGACTCGATTTTCAGCAGCCCGGAGAGAACAAGCTGTCGGCCAATTGCAAGCAAGGTAGCGTGCCCTGGTTGTTGCGAAAGCTTACAATGTCCATGTAAGCACCATCTATCGCCTGCAACAGCAATGCAACAACACCAACAGCACTGCAGACCGTGCCAAGAAAGGACCGCTTCATTCATCTGCAACACCTCCGTGATCGCTTCAGACCGGCCTGCGTGGAAACTCACGAGACCATTGGAACTGGACAGCGACCCATCAGCGACGACACGGTACGACGTCAACTGGCCACCAACAACCTGCGTTGCCGTCGTCCTGCTCAAGGGCCTATCCTCACCTCCTGCCACTGTCAAACGCGACTACAGTGGGCTACACAGCACCGACATTGGTGGTATCAACAACGGAGGTCGATAGTCTTCTCTGATGAGAGCCGGTACTGCGTTTCCACTTCGGATGGGAGAGTGAGGGTGTGGCAGGGGAATGGTGATTGCTACAGATACGCACGTGTCATTGTGAGAGACGCGTAGGGTGGCTAAGGCATCATGGTTTGGGTTGCTATAGGCTTGAATTAGAGAATTAGGCTTCATGTGTTCCAAGACGTTGGTGCAGGCAGAGGTAATGGCATCGCAAAGCAACGTTACGCTGACCAGATCCTAAGATCTCACATTTTGTCCTTCTTTGCGTGTCACCATAGCCAGCAGGACAATGCTCCCTCCCACACGGCCAGGGTCACCATGGACTTACTGCATCAGCACAACATCAGAACCGTGCTGTGGCCAGCTCTCAACCCGGACTTGATCCCAATTGAACACTTGTGGGATAAAATCTTGAGACGGCTGAACCAGGTGGTCCCAAGGCGGACAATTAGTGGCTTTTGTGAACCGCCTCATGCACTCCATGTACAGAGGGAGTATGGCCGTTTTGAACACTCAGGGAGGTCATACACGGTATTGATCTTGTCACGCCCTGCAATCTAGAAGTGCTGGATCTGCCCTCTACTAGAACATATGACAACGACCGATAGACTGTGATCAAAGTGCATCCAAGGAATTGACTCTATCAGATTTATCAAAATTTGTCTCTGATATGATGAAATTAAAACATATTTCATAGTCAAACACGTCTCGCGTTTCCTTTGCTGGTCAGTGTTCATACAAATACATATATAGATGCGGGTGTGTGTGTGTGTATGTGTGTGTGTGTGTGTGTGTGTGTGTGTGTGTGTGTGTGTGTGTGTGTGTGTGTGTGTGTGTGTTTCTGTGTCTGTGTGTACATAAACAGGGTGCGTAAGGTATTTGAAGACATATATTTTAGGGTCATTGCTGCATTTTTTACTAACCCTGTATAATCTTTGTTTCAGAAAATAATAATGGGAGACACTCAGCTTACTCAAGAAATGAAGCGGCATACTGTTATTGTGATTATAAAGGCTGACCATAGCGATTTAGAAATATCTTGAATTTTAAAAGCTGCCAGACATTTCCTCTACAAAATTTGTAAGGAGTTACACTGAAGATGGAAACGTATCACCAATATCAAAGCATAAATGCATTCTAAGCGCTCTGAATTCATCAGAACTCTTGAATTTATCCAGCAAGTTTAACAGGCCATTGAAATCAATCCCAGAAAGTCTATGAGGTCAATGGCAAAAGATCTCCAATGTGTCAGAAGGAACACTCAGATGTAAGTCTTATATGATGCGGAAAAGTCAATTGTCAGAAAGAGCAAATGAAAATCACTACATCAAATGTAAAAAGTTCTTAAACAAACTGGAAAATCTGGCAGAAGATTTAATTTGTTTTTTCTCAAACGAGAAAAACTTCGACCAGATCAAAAATTTAACAGAAGCAATGACAGGTGGTTATGTGCAGAACCTTCGCAACTTCTAAGCGTTACGCATACAAAATTTCCTGCAACTACCATTGTTTTAGGGGTTGTCAGCAATGAAGGGCATGTTTGCCTTCTTACTTCTTTCTACAAGGCATTAGAGTTAACTCTGACGCCTACGTCGAGGTCCTGGAAAAAATTGTTAAACGCTGAATAGACAGTGAATGCAATGGAAGGCCATATGTGTTTCAGTAAGACTCTGCACTATCACACGTGGATTTAGTAACACAGGATGGCTGAACATTTTCATAATCACATAACCCCTGACATTTGGCCTCCTAATTCCCCGGATCTCAATTCATTGGACTATTACATGTGGGGCGTTGTTGAGAGAGAGGTCAATGAACACGCCCATAACACCAAAGATACATTGAAAGCTGCCATAGTCAGAGTAATGTCCAATCTAAACCACTTGATTGCAGCATGTAAATGATTTAGATCTCCTATAGAAGCAGTTGTTGAAGCTCAAGGTGGCTTTATTGAATAACCTTATAGAAAAGAAGGTTTATTTTCATCTTCATGGATTTTTTTTTATATACTGTTATTATTTGTCATTATATATGTTTCTATAAACAAAAGTCTGTCCTCAAATATCTTACGCACCCTATTTATATGCACACACATGCACATACACAGACACACACACACACACACACACACAAATCTCTCTCACTCTGTCTTTATCTATTTATCTGTTTGTCAATCCCTTTGTCTCTTCTTACACATCATACTACATATACAGATATATATTGAATATATTTACATATACACATATATGTATATATGTATATATATACATACATATATGCTCACACACACACACACACACATATATATATATATATATATATATATATGTGTGTGTGTATAC
>NC_068982.1:31676791-31677041 GCF_001194135.2 Octopus bimaculoides
TGTGTGTGTGTGTGTGTGTGTGTGTGTGTGTGTGTGTGTGTGTGTGTGTGTACGTATATAAACACATTTGAATGATGAGGCTTACAACCCACTGTCATGAAAACCTTAATAAATATCAGACACTGTTGTGGATTGAGTTCTGTCTTTAATATTTTTCCGCACATTATATTAGACTCGTAGATAACTATGTATCTGCTTGTGAGTGTAATTGCGTCCATGACAATATATGTATGTAAATATATATATATAT
>NC_068982.1:31677252-31689863 GCF_001194135.2 Octopus bimaculoides
GTGTGTATATATATGTATATGTATGTATGTATGTATGTATGTATGTATGCATTTATATATATATATATGCAGGCTGGCCTGCACATATATATGCCTAGCTGTATATGTACAGAAAGTTATTTTAAAAGCATTACGTTAGTGTTTTTGATATGCTGAAAATGTCATTTTTGTTCAGCATCCACATTTTCTTTTTTTCTTCGAATTATTTCTTCAGGTTTTTTTTTTAAACTTCATATTTTGTTATATATCAATACTTTTGAATTGAATAAATTTCTTGTCAGTAATAGGATCCACTTTTTAAGCTAAAGGAATATGCATTTAATGGACCTGTATGAAAATTCCAAACGGTAATATAGACGTACAGAAAAAGAAATATCTTTCATTTAATAAATCTACTTCACTAAAATAGCTTCAGGGTCAATTTATGAGAAATATACTTACTATTGAAGATATATATTTTCAAAGTTAATTTTGTACCTGTACAAAAAGGAAAGTTCTGTAACATACCAAGTGAACCCTGCTGTAATAATCATGTTTGTTGTACGGCGAAATTCGTGCAAAAATTAATGCACAGTGTCACTAATCAATCTCTATGGCATGCTTTTTAATTTTCACCTCTTTTCATTTGTACTTGCTGAGTCGTGGATAAATTTCTATTTTGTTTCTTTATATTATCCTAAGTCATCCCATTTCTTTATACTTCCTACCAGCCCCCTCTTACTTGTACTCAAACAGCGTTTTCATTATTTTCTTACATATCTCATTTATATTTTTCTTGTACAATAATCACTTTCCACTTCATTCACCCCTACGTGCACGCTTCTTTCCATTCTTTATATTTTCCTTTTTAAATACGTATATGTATATAATGTTCATTTCATTACACCGCACACGTTTACGTACACATTTGTGGGTGTTTTTCCATCGCTTTCTATTTTCTGTAACTGCATACATAGCTAAACACGCAATAGAGATACATGCATTTATGTATGCATGTATGTATATATACACGCATGTGTGTGTATATGTATATATGTAAATACATACACAGAAGCACATATATATATGTGTATATACATGCATATATATATATACATAAACACACACACGCACATATATATATATATCTGTGTATATTTATGTATACACACACGTGTGTGCGCGCGCGCGCATCGAGCCTGTAATTGAGAGTCATTCCTTCCTCTCGATCTTTTCTCTCCTCATCTATTTTCCCTTAGAAAAGCGTATGCACTTGTCGTTATACAGTTCTTCCAATTTTCCTCAACGTCAATCTAATACACACTGCTTGTTCCTTAATTTACCTCGTCTTCGTATTTTTCTATAATTTTTACCATATACATATGTGTGTGAGTATGTTTGTAGTTATATACGCACATATATATATATATATGCATGCATACTTACATATGCATAAAGGTTGCATATTCATTCTCTATTCGTACTGGCAGATTCGAGCGTGAATATGCTAGTCGCTGTTGTTTCGTCACTAGAGGCAAACTTCTCCTTTCAGACGAATGTGTGTTCTTCACGCACTCGATTCATTAGTGTAAACTGCCTTGGTGACATCCGGTATTTCGACATCGTTGTATCACGTGAGCCAAAGTTAATACGTGCACTAATGAATCTAACATAAAATTGTGCAATTTCATAAACATGAAACGTGCAATTTTATAAACTTCAGCAAACAGCTCTTCGCAACGCCAGAGAATTTCTGACTACTTTTAGTCGCCATTGAAAAAGTTACAAACGCAAAAATACATCTAGCGTTGTAGTTGACCATGACACGGATGATTCCTTTTACCAATTCTACAGAAGTTATATTAAGGCATATACTGCAGTAACTAACCTCTCGACAGTGTATATACATTAAGTATGACGCATACATGGCTTTATAGATACAAATATATATATATATATGTGTGTGTGTGTGTGTGTGTGTGTATCCTTTACTTATTTCAGTCATTAGACTTCTGCCATGATGGGGTGACGTGGTGCATTTATATATACATATATGTATGTGTGCGTGCGCGGGTGTGTGTGTTTGTGTTTGTTCATGTGCGTGCGTATGTGTCTATGTGTTTGTGTGTGCATGTGTATGGATTTGTGTGTTTTACGACTCTTTACCAAAGAAATTGAATTCGGAATATAAATGCGAAGAAACGCCGGTAAGCATTTTCATTTGTTTATTAAGGATTCTGCCATCCCGTTTCATTATTCATAATAATAATAATAATAATAATAATGATGATGATGATGATGATGATGATGATGATGATAATAATAATAATATCAAATTTTGGCACAAGGCCAGAAAGTTCGAGGGGAAGGGTAACTCGATTACATCAATCCTAGTGTTCAACTAGTACTCTCTTTTGTCGGTCGACCTCGGCGGAATTTGAACACAGAACGTAAAGAGGGACGAAATGCCGCATTTTGCCCGGCATGTTAACAATCCTGCTCGCTCACTGCAGGATTTCAGTAATACTAGTTTCAAGTTTCAACACAAGGCCTGTAATTTTTGAGGCGAGATAAGTCAGTTACATCGACCCCAGTGCTCAAATCAAACATTCCAAGAAAAACAAGGACAAGTTACATTTCTCTTCTCTCACGTCTGGTGAATACAGAGCCTTACGCTTCAGTGCTTATCTAAGCTTGTCTTCTTAAAAAAAAGGTCCTGTTGATGATAGAATTTCATTACCGCCTCCCACATCTTCGTTTATCACAGTACGCCACTGTATTTTGTTTTTGTTATTTTGAAATGGCTTGGTTTTTATCCTATATATTTTTATGGCATATTATTTTTTTTTTGTTTTCTGCAATCTTTTTGTTCTATTTTTTTCTTCTTGAACACTTTTTATTTGGCAGCTGAATTGCCTGGGACAACATTGTTTGGGGATCGAATAGTCATATTGCAGATTAAAAATGGAAGATTTCTTTTTTTAATGCAACCTTTTTGCCTTATCTCTGTGGTTTTCAAGGTGACTAAAAGCTAGTCCTTTGAGCGACAGCATGTGATAGAAAATTTAAAGTGCATAGTCGAATGGAACATTTATGCCCTTATATTGTTATACGTAATAAAGAGGGAAAAGTCTGTCGTTGAAGAAATACCCCTTATCTGTTTCATACAAGATTGAAAGACAAAGTGACAAGTAGAAAAATAGAATATCGGGAAATAAATGGGAAATTCAGAGAATTTGTAATTGCCGTAAATTGGTCAATAACCCTATTGTAATAAGAATGTTATAAAAGGTGCAAGATACAATCTATATCCAACTATTAAACTGCCACATTGCATCAAATTGTCTAAATCACTACATGTTACAATGAAAATCGGTATTACCAGCCTGGTTTGGCTGTAACATATCTACTGTATTAGTTACTTGGATTGTTACTAGTCCTGATCAACCAACTATATTCAAACGGTAAATTTTGATATTCAGAGCGAGTCTGCGTTTTATTGTAATATTCCTAAAATAACTGATTTGAAACTGTCTTTTGAATATCATATGCAGCCAGTTAGTTTCTCTCAGTCATCAAATGGAGTAACGATCCTAATTGTTTAATTTAGCATAGCCTTAAGGTACCACTTTCTAATTTGCTATTTCTTAAACATCTTGGTTACTTCCATGGTTATTAAGCTAATATAAACTCCGAAGTCAATTTTACTATCAACTTTCTTCTAGATAAACCAAATATCTATGCTTTACATATTTGAACACAAAATTTTAACATAAGATCAAACGTTGTGCACCGCTCTTGTGATATAAAATGTATTTAAAACTAGTACGTATATATAAGTCCAAGTGGAATAAATATAGACCCTTTCTCATGAAGGTTGCATTACTAATGATTTCTTTGGTATACTGCAAGATGAAAGACACCAAGATAAGTTTAGAGTCTTCGCATTATATACATGATGCCAGTAAGCGATACAAACTTAAAACAATTGATAATTCTACAAAAGAACAGCATTTAACGACTTGGAGCTAATTGAAATATAATAGAAATTCTCTACCAAATTTGCACGATCCATGATCCTCACGCCAAGGTCTCCCACAAAAATTTCAAATCTCCAGTAAATTCAGAAGCAAACAATACTAGAACTTCAAGTCGAATTACAGCTTTTAGCTAGAATTAGGAAATCACCAACAGTCACATATGGAAACCGATATTAAGGAAGGATAGAAAAATATTATATGTATAAGCGCTAAAATTCACTCCATAATTGTCCACGGGTATATGGAGTAGTGGTTCAGAGCGCGGGTTACTAACCCCAAGATTCCGAGTTCGATACACACACAATGTTATATACACACACAATGGTCTTCCTTCAGTTTCTGTCTACCAATTCCATTCACGAGGCTTTGGTCAGCCCCACACTTTGGTCAGCCCGAGGCTATAGTAGGAGACACTTAAGGTGCCACGCAGTGAAACTGAACACACACATATATATATATATATATGTGTGTGTGTGTGTGTGTGTGTGTGTGTGTGTGTGTGTGTGTGTGTGTGTTTGAAATAGAACATGTGTAGGTATTAGAGAAAACTTTGGAATAAAGACAATTTTCTTCTTTGTGACTACCTGTTATGATTATTTACTGTAGGACATTGGGCTTAATGAAAGTAACAACTAAGCTAGCTCCATTACACAGGGTTGGTTGGACAGGATTCCTAAGCAATATAATGGGAGCCTTAAGCTTTAGTGTCAAGTTATGCGGTTGCATCCCAGTGGGTTTCGGTGCGTTCTGAAACTCAGGATGGTATCAAATACCCTGATCTTCAGCCACTTTTGTGTGAATCGATGGAAAAGTCATTTCTGATGTAACTGTTAACTTTTGAAGTGCATGACCGAGTTTATCAACCATTTCATTAGTTGGAGGCAGTTTACATCAGTGTAATTGACAATCAAACATATACTGACAGACCTTACTCTCTCACATACACTGACACACACAAACACTCTCACATACAGTCACACATATATTGAGACCGACACGCAGTAACAAACACACTCACAAACACTTACACACTCATATACAAAATATGTCGTGGTGGTGGTGGTGGTGATGGTGGTGGTGGTGGTGATGGTGATGGTGGTGGTGGTGGTGATGGTGATGGTGGTGGTGGTGGTGGCGGTGGTATAAAATGTTCTTTACCATGTGGTACGTAATGAACGCGAAAATACATATACTGATAGACACGTGTACACTCATATCCAAAATATGTCGTCATCGTCGTGGTATAAAATGCCCTGTACTATCTCGTACATAGCGAACGCGCAAACACACAGATACTGACAGACACTTACACACTTTTTTACAAAATGTGACGCCGTCGTCGTGGTATAAAATGTTTTGTGTTATAGTTCACTATAGAGAGATTATTTTCGAGAAAATTTTATATTGTTTTAATCCAAATGAAAATTAAAATTCCATGTTGACACTCACGGGGTCTAACAGTATTACCTTGTAAAATTTGATTTGATTTGGTGGAACCATTTGAGAATGCATGGGGAACAGACAGACAGACAAAGAATTTTATATAGAGAGAGTAAATAACGATATGGTATTTCATGTCTAATAAGGTGCAATTTTTATCATTGAATTAATGCAGAAAGAAAATAACAGAAACAGTTGGTTGACGTGGATAAGTGTTTCAGAAATACTGTTTACCCACATTTCAGTCAAATTCATGATGAATGTTGTTAAATTATTCATCTCTGGCACATTTCTGCTTCGTTTGTCATTATTTTCTTTTGTAAATATAAAATCAAAAGTAAGCAGCACATTTTGAAACAATCTGGAGATACTAATTTTAAAGTATTAAACTGCTCAAAAAAATCTATTATGCTCTCTTCTATTACAACAAGAGAGTTTGTGTGAAAGGAAGAAAGCATGATTATATGTTTATATTGAGATTTTAGAGTGACTGAAATATGCACCAACAAAATAATATGTATAAAATTTTAGAAAGACACAAGTAATTCCTTTTATTTTTTAGTGAGTGTTGGGCTTAATGTGTTATCTGCAGCTTTGTGCAAGTCATTGGACTTCCTGCACTAAAATATGCAGATGTTAATTAGGTCATTACAAAACATTAAGGAACCCTTTAAAAAGTTAAAATGTTTTTCAGTTTTAACTCATATTGTTCTTTTTGCGTTTGTATAACAGACAGCAGGATTCAATTTCAATCATGAGAAGCATGATGAATAATGGATCAATTGTAGCAAAGCATTAGGTTAAGCCTTTTATAGTTTGGAATGCAAGATCTGTCAGTGTTAACTTCTTTTTATCTTCGAAATATTCACACTCCGGTTCAGCATACAAATAGCTTTTCAGGGTATTATTTGATGCATAAATTCAAAAGACCAATAATTACATTTTGCTTTTAACATAGTATCGCTTCATCATAAAGCGATAGTCATGCCCCCGTATTTCTAATACTTCTTTACGGGAACATGTGCCAGGGGTGCAGTAGGTGACGTTATAACAGCCACTGACTATTTTAACTGTTTTGGTCAAAATCACTCTCAGGTGTATTGAGCTAACGAAAATGCAACATCGGAAATGTATAGGGAAATTACCGGACGATTCGGACAGGACTGAAAAAAGAATTGCAAGTTTTGTTTTCTCCGTACAGTAATCCCTTACCATATCGCAGTTCATCTATCACAGTTTATCATTTACGTTTACGTCGATTCCTCCGAGGTGTTGTTTTGCATTTATGATAAAATAAATGTATGCAAATTATAAAAATTAGTAGAAAATATATACAATACAGTACCGTTTCTACTTCACGGATTTTCACCTATCGCAGGTTGTTTTGGAACGTAACACACGATAGCCGAGGGATCACTATAAAACATTTCTGTCCAGGCAGCGTGATTTCAATTTGTACAGTGCGAGTAAGTGCTGGTGTTTTAGAGTGTAAAAGTCCAAAGTTACATTTATGCTCAAGCAGAACGCTCTGGTAAGAGTGACAATCTTCACAAGTATCAATACCTCGTAGTCAAAGTCCGTTGATAGACGTCTGTCGCAACAGGATAAATAGCAAAATAAATTCAAAACTCCTTTTATAAGCTTGAAAAAGAAATATTAAAAATATTTTCTTCAAACAAAATGCGAAAGCCGTACTTGAATGCATAGAGCTACTGCCCCTTTAAATTCTTTGAAGGAAGAGGATACTGAGGTCGGCCAGAAAAAGTTCCAGAAATGACAGGAAGTGAAAAGGATCATCACAACTTAGTTGGGATTCATCAGGAGAAACAAACGAGCTGATATGCAAAACTTACAACTTTAGTATTGCCACACACAACATTATTGAAAACGCTGTGACTAAACATTGGAATCATCCGAAAATCCTACGGCTGCAAGAATATGAAGATAAACAATCACAGCTGTCACTATTGCAGCAGCCAAACCAAATCCACGATAACGAGTGTCAATGCAGCAAGAATTACCTCTAGAAATGCAACAACGTGATTCGCAAAAATAACAGTCAAAAATCCAAATAAGTTTCAAACTAAATGATGGTGTCTTTTTTATGGTTGCTTGAGCAACTAAAGATTGTAGGAAAATCTCTTTTGCCACTACTGCCTTAAAGATAGGATACAATGAACTATGTATTCCTAGATGTAAAATATGCTGTTTTGTAATAACTACAAATCATTGACGCAATGTCTGCTCGATCACTGCTAATCCTGATTTTTAGCAAAATAGAAAAAAAGAAAGCCATCGGTCCCTTTTGCTATTATTTCAAACGCTAAATACAATTTTCTTTCAATATCATTCGCAATAAAGTAAAACAAATTAAACATTATTTAAACGTAAAATAAAAGGTGTGATTGTTATGTAAAGATTAATGAAATTAAACCGCAGATACATTCGGGCTTTCAAACAGTCCCAAATCAATATGAATAGTTCCAAAACTTAAATTAAAAAAAAAAAAGAACAGCTAGTGAGACTAAATATTTTGAAATTGAGAACAACTACAAATGGTTGTGGGTCCTCCATTGGTTTCGAAGATAAGCATCTGGTTATCCAATCAAATGAATTGCCTTTCATGACATTTACATGTAATCAACTGAGTATTCTAGGGATGCGTGTACCGAAACATGTCTATGGTAAAAACCAGCGCAATAAAATGTTATGAAACTGGATCTTTGAATTACAGGTAAGAAAAAAAAGACGGTATGCGAGAAAAATCGATCATCCCTTACTGGGGTAGTAGTTTATCTATACTTTCCGAAAGAATGTAATTAAATCTTATTACGTTTTGAACTGAGGGAGTAGAGAGTCGAACCGAATATCGTAAAGCGTTCTATCCGACGCTCTAAAGACGACTTATCAATGTAAATAACAGTAAATGGGAAAGGAATGGCATAATACAAATGAACATAACCAGAAGTGGGATAATAGTAAGTAGCAACAAATGCGTATAACTCGAAGTGGCCAAAATGTGGAATAAAACTAATGTGTATAACAATAAGAGGAATAATAGTGAGATAATGCATATGAATATAACTTTGGGCGTGCTGTGAATATACGCCGAAACATGGCTGCTGAAATCTCGAGGTGAATAAGGGCAGGATGGGGACATTTGCCTCGATAAAAAATGGGCTCAAAGAAAAGCTGAACAAGAGCAATGCGCCAATATCTTCAGTCCCATTGTTCTGACTGTGCTCTTATGCACAAGTGAGATAAGGACGATTACGAAAAGCGAAAAACATCGATCGGCTATGAGGAAAAAGGCCATGGAATCTATGGTAATAATACCATTATTAAAGCCTATCCGAAAGAAATGTAATTCGAGAATGAAGGGGAGTGAAAGCCAAGTTCGCAGAACGCTAAAACCACAACTTCCACCATGCAGGAAATCACAGGCAACAGATAGGCTCGTGAAATAGCTGAGTAGTATCCAAGAGATCTTGATGGAAAAGAATAGCGCAGTCAAGAAGAGTACTATGAACAACGGTTTACAAAAATCAACAGTCTGGTCGATACAGAGATAACAAGAAGTGGATAATATAAATGCTGATAACAATCAGTTGGAGAATAGTGCGATAATACAAATGCATATAAGTGAGGTGAAAAGTGGAGTACCACTAGTGTATATAATGCTCGTTGCCATTGAGAGTGCAATGCCTGAAATCAGAGTGGACAAAGTCAATCGATTACATCGACCCAAGCGCCTTATTTGTACTTGTTTTATGGACTCCAAAAGAATGAAAGACAAACTCAACCTCGGCTAAATTTGTACTCAGAGCATAAAGAAGGATGAAATGCTAACTCAGCATTTTTCTACTAGAGTTAAGAGTTAATATTTCATTATATTATCTTTTTAAAACCATAATTATTAATTACACTTACTTCTACTCTATTTATATTTCTTGACATTATTGTTATTTAACTTATGTGAGTAAATGTGTGAGACAAATCAGAACTGGTAACTCTTATGTTTAAGAGTGTTGAATGATACTTCCTTCTATAGCTGTTTAGAGAAAGCTTTGTAAGAATAAGCAATAAAGGAAAGCATCATTGAAGTATTATTTGAAAGGATACTATGTATATCTTTAGTGAGCAAGAGGAAATAAAGTAACAGGTTTCGTAATCTTTTTTGTAAATGTATTCAATCAACAACACTGTGAACAGGGAGAGAATAAAGCAAATAATTACTCGACGTTTGAAATATCATTATTTTGTAACTCAGCACTGAAGTGGCTAGGAGTACCTTTCACAAATGTTTAGTTCCAACTTCAATCACAAAGCGAAGCATCTTAACCAAATCTGTTCCAGCATAGCCTCATATAATTCGCTGGTTTATAAAAATAGAAACTGAACTGTTTCGAAGTACGCAATATGTATTTATATGTATACATATATATAAAAGCTACAAAAACAGCTTATTAAGACTTCAAGTCGATATTTGTGATATGCTATATTTTTTCGCTGAGTTACGTCACCCTGCACTCTTATCAATACTACTTCTTGGGTTGAAGTATGGCAATGATGACTTCGCTCTTTTTAGCAGGAAATCTCTAACCCAGATATTATTTTTCACAAACTGCAATACAATGTAAAAGGAGTGATCCAAATTTTGGCACAGGCCAGTAATTTGGGGGCGAAAGGGTTACTGGGTTACATCGACATATGTGCTCAATTGGTATATATTTTATCTACCCTGGAAAGACGACAGACTAAGTCGACCCCGGCATTGTTTGAACTCAGAACGGAAAAACGGAAGAAATGCTCAGCAGCATTTTTCCCGGCTCAATAATGATTCTACAAGCTCGCAGCTTTAATAAATAAATATTAAGGGTGAAACAATTTATGCTAATAATTGTTTTCTCCAGATTTCTTTTGATTTCAGTTTGATTGTTGGCAATAAACATGTTTTATACATTGGTATTAATTTTAAATGATTTTATAATCATCTCCCATATCTAATCTTATGAAGTTATGGCAAATCGTAGAAAGATAAAAAGAAATGTGATTTGAATCCTTTTGTTTCGTGTGTTTCAAGCATTAACATAACTAAGCTTCTAATAAAAGAAAAGTAATGTTTCAAGATATTGCACATGTTTTAGTGAAGTATCGAAGATGTGCTCCGTTTTGTTTTGTTTCACAACTTTATCCATTACCGCTTGGAATTCATATTAATATGCAGTTGCAAACATCGAGTGATTTTTATGGGAAAATATGTATGGAACGTTGAATCAAATGTGAAATAATCAATCGGTACCAATTAGAACATTTTATTTTCTTCAGATAAAGAAAATAAATATTCGTTTCTATTGCATAATAGGCATTCATTCTCTTCTTCTCATCTGATTGAATGTTATAACAATAACTGCTCACAATACATTTTCCCCTTTCTGATATACTGGAGGTATAGCATAGGAGTTAAATGCTTCTATAAACTAGAATTGTAATCTGCTTCTAAATAAAGAATTAGAATACCGAACTACATATTCCATTGTAAGTATAATTCTGCACATCAAACCCTATAATAGCTTTGTTAGCCTTTTCATGTGCAGCTCTAAAAATTACTTGATTAAGAAGCGTTAACTAAGAGCACATATATGTTAAGATTCCCATATAATTATTATTTTGAGTCGACCTGGAGGCCACATAGAACATCTTGCTGTAGTTTTTCACTTAGAATTTTGATTAAATTTGCACTTTAGTGAACACAATTTATAAATTCTTTCCCAGTAGGTAAAATATAAAATACAAGAACATATACCAAATTTGTACAGAATGGAAAAACTTCATGAAATACGTAACTCTTTAAGCTATTGTATAATTTGGTGTTTGCAAATGATGAACCATCGTCTATCTTGTACATAACATTATTGATTTTATTGAAGCTCACTCTTTGTAACGAAGTTTCGTATATAACATATAGGTAGCAGACTTGATTACATCCCTTCCCCAAGACAAAAATGCAACTCAAAGGTCACCGTTTTAACACCGCTGTCGAGATCCAGAGCAAATCGCAGAAGGTCCTCGACTCACTTACAGAAAACGACTTCCAGGCCAGATTCTAAAAGTGGCAGGAAAGCTGGGTCCTCTTTATTTGCTGTGACTATTTCGAAGAAGATGAAGTCCGAAAACTTTTGATACCACCTCATATTCATTTACAATTGTATTATACTAATCATTTCAAATATTAAAAAGAGATACTCTTAATTCAGTTATAAGATAAAGAAAACTTTGAACAACTTGAACACAAATCTCACCTTGAATATTTAATATCTAATAAATGCTTTCAACAGCCATCTGAACTGATAAAATATAGAATATGCTTTACTCACATGAAGAATCCAAAAGAATATGATAACTGCTTTTGCTAAATTTTCAAAAGTATTCTCAAGACATGTGTTCAGCTACTTTATTCAAACTCTCTACATCTCTAGATTTAGCACACAAGTCCTTAACATTCTAGTTCCCTACCAATTCAAAAATGTGTAAATGAGGAGAAACTAGAAGAGCGTTCCGAAATGGTTTTGTACGTTTTCTTTAATGGGAGGAGTATTTTCCGACTTGACTGTTTCTGTAGGATATGAAGGAATGGGGTAAATTTAGATGAAATCGCATCGTATAAAGTAATAAATTTTTAATTGCCTGCAAAGCAATGAACTTATATTTATTAACCACATAATATATAGTGAACATTAATTAAATCAAATATGGAACTAATTTATATGTGTATAATGGGTTTTTAGGTGCACGTCCATCATTCTACCTGATTCCCTTTTCGAATCTAGGGCTCAGTTGTTCTGATGTTATAAGTATATTTTATTTCTGTATTATTCTAGATCTTTTAAATTACTTGAAAACTAGAATCGATATTATGCACAATGATCAAAACCAGAGACAATTCCACGTAAAAATCTGAATGTACTGGAGCTGATGTCATTTACGAGTACAGTTATTAATGATATCGATATACATACATACATGCATACATACACCCATAAACAACCACACATACTCACGCGCACACACATATATATATATATGCGTGTGTGTATGTATATATATATATATATGTGTGTATAATGTATATATATATATATATATATATAT
>NC_068982.1:31690195-31703035 GCF_001194135.2 Octopus bimaculoides
CTCGTCTCTGTTTTGTTTGCAATGTCTTGTACCCAGATATGCACCTATACATACAGGTGGATGTCGGTATGCACATACCTGTACGTATATATGCATATACTCATTTACTATTTGTTTATATATATATATATATATATATATATATGCATGTGGTCGACCTAACTGTGGTATTGTCCCCCACCTTTTGGCGGGGTTTAGCGTTCCACTTTAAACAAGATGTAATATTTAAGATTAAATCAAATTTCACCTGTGCTTCGGAAAATCTAATCTATGCCATTACATGCTTTGGGTGTGCAAATAATTATATTGGCCAAACAGGATTATCACTCCGTAGAAGAACCACTCTCCAAAAAGAACAAATCTGCCACCGACAATACAGACAGACACAGGTCATTGGACACATAGAAAGGTGTGCGAGGAATCTTAATCCGAATTTCCTAATTTTTCCCTTCTATTAATGTTCACAGAGTACCTCAATACAACAAAGAATGAATAAAGAGGCAACTTTCATCAATAAATATCTTTCACAACTAAATATGAGCACATAACATAATACAGAAGACTACTAACCTTTCATTTAATACTACTAACCCCTATACATCCCATACACCATTCAAATTACAGATCTAGATCTAACCTAATTGCACCAAATCCAGAACTACTTACCATCCTTACACATAATCTTTTTACTCAGGGACTAGTAGACCTGAGAACGTTCAGTATTCGGTGTGCATTCAAAGCAATGATTAGTAACACTACGAAACCGGTATGCTTTTGAATCTCTTAAAAAAATTACGACAATGACTTTTATTATTTTTATTTCTACCTTAGTTCATCTAATTGTATATATGTATCGTTACTTTTCATAAAAGGCCTTTACTTTTTGGGATTTCCAATGTGCATTTTCGCTTATTTTTCTTCTTACTTTCCCCTTACTTTTCCACGTGTAGTTTCTATTTTGCTTTTGTAACATATTTCTATTGTATATATATATATATATATATATATATATATATATATATATATATAATTAAAACGTGGGAAATTGAGCGAATTGAAAACATATATAGATAGATAAATAGATTGATTGATTTCAGTAAATCCTCATGTCATGCTTATCTTTTAACTAATATCTATATAATGCTCCAACGATTTGTAGGTCACAATAAACCACTTCTTATTTTAGAAATTTCATTTATAGATAAAATATTGAAATGTTTTGAAGTAATATTAAGAAATGTTTTTCTGGGTGCAAACGGAATAGTTTTATGTAGACGAGAAATAATAAGCTACGTTGTGAATATGGCAGTATTTTGAATGTGCAAAGCAGAAATATATCCGCACTTAGCATCAGTGAACGCTAAATGTATATTTGTCATATGAAAAATATGTATATCTATTGTTAATTACTAATAGGCAACGGAATACTTTGTTGCCAACCGTGTCTTATAGACAGTGCGCGTTTACAAATTTCATACTTCTATCATTCATCATATGAAATTAAATCTGTTTTATTCAATCATCAAGACAAAGAAGGTTTAGTCATTGTCCATTGTTCCAATTAGTAGCTTCTCTTATGTGTGACTATTATCAAAATTAACAGTGATCTACAGTAAGAAATTAAAGCTATGTATGAGAAATGACAAGTAAGAATATTTAGAAATAGGCATCTGAAAGTAAAGGAAAAAGTTTCTTAGACAAATTCTATAACTGTTGCTTCTAGAACTGAACTATCAAGAGTAAAAGCTGCCAACAAATTAAGGGTACGAATGTAGAGCAGGTGCTGACAGAATTTCAATATTCTATAAAATGAATAAGTTGAATATCAGGAGGACATTTTCCTTTATAAAGTAATATGGACCAGCTCTATAGCGATTCAATAATTGATCATTTGTAGCTATCTCACTAAAAAATCTATTCAAAAATGTTTCAGTAATATTTGTTATCTTACTTTTCTTATTTACTTATTAGTACTGAATAAACGACATTCTCAATAATACCTTACTCTAATGATATATGCCTAACGAATTAAGTGAACCTCCTTCATTTCGGCGGTTTCGTTCTAGAGATGCTTTGAATACGTTTTATTTTAATCTTTTTGCTTGTCATCTACTAAAATACGACTAATATAGTTTGAGCTACTTAAGAATTTGTTAGGTATTATGCATACAGGGCATATTAGAAATTCAGACAGTTATGTTGTTTCTCGCTACATTATAAAACGTTGCTGAAAAGTAGTGTCCTTACTGCAGAAATGATTATATCAAGTGTTTCTTATATCTTCGAGCTTATTATTACTGCCCAAATAATATATAGCTAGTTTCAAGGCGGTGAGATGGCAGAAACGTTAGCACGCAATGCAAAATGCTTAGCGGCATTTCGTTTGGCTTTGCATTCTGAATTTCAAATTCCACCGAGATCGACTTTGCTTTTCATCCTTTCAGCATACATAAAATAATGACCAGATGTCCACTGGGGATGATGTGATCGACAAACCCCCTCCCCTGAAATTTCAGGCCTCGTTCCAAAATTCGAAACTAATATATAGCTAGAGTAGATTAGCCTTATTATATAGGTGACATTGCATCTCATACACCTGACCCTCTGAGATAACATGCCTCACTCCCTCGCATGACTCTACACTTTCAGCATTAATTATTTTGTCATTCATTGCCCGGTGCCTGATCGCTAGATCACCTTTATCATACTTCCTCTTTCTTTCTCCCCCTTCTCTCTCTCTCTCTTTCCTCTGTTTCTCCCTTCTTCAGAGGAAACGCTAATAAAGGTAATTGTAAATCCCACACTCGTTCCATCAATTTGCCTTATTATAGCTTTCTATGACCTTTTCTCTTCACAATCTAGACTTGTTTCCAAGGATTACTGATTACACCATATAGCACTCTGGTTTCCTTTTCGCTAAAATGATAAATTCTTGAAATAAAGAGAAAAAGATTTACGAATCAAACCAAAATACTTTTTTTTTTGACTTACTGAAATATATTGATTACAAATATTTCAAATATAATCTTTCCAATACAATTGATATGAAATATTTCCGATGCAAGTTTTTCAACCAATATAAACATCTTGTTTTTCCAATTTAAAATCTCCTACGTCATGGGAGATGCTGTTTTGAAGATGATGAATCGACAGATAAATTATCAATTAAATGTATTATTTTACACTTCATAATTTAGAAGTAATTAAGAAAATTACTTTGACACAACATATAAATATATCTATTGGATATCAATTTCTATTTCTTATTGTGGTCACTCTTTCTATTTCACATAGGTTTTGCCACCCTAACAAAATTATATAGTTGATAACATTGCTTCAGCTAACTTATAAATGATGGCATTAAAATTTCCGGTATATTATCACCTGTGGTCTGCGCAATACTTTCATGAAAAGTGTAAAACATTAAACGGTAGGTAGAAGATTGTTTTATTACTAAATTATCCACATTAACCTTTTACCAAAATTTCAACTCCTTCAAAAGGACGAGCTGCGGAAAAGTTGCCTGATAAACAGTGACCACAGCAGATCACAGTGTAAAAAGCAATGCAGACATTATCTTCTAATGGAATGTTTGCGTACTAGAAGTCTTTTCAGACTACATTTTAGTGGCAGATATGCCTTTAAAACAGACTTCTCATCTACAGTTAGCCAAATATGAGTTGTCCCAATGAGGTGACATATAGAATGGAACGACTCTATGGTCAGCTGAATTTCCTGTATGATTTCCGCTATTTCTGGCCAAACATTCACTGACATCTTTCAACATCTTTATTGCTCGGAGCAATCGAAATACTGTTGTAGTGTAAGTAGAGTTCTACGATTGTTCTGTGCGCTCGTGATGACATGAGCTATTATATGCCTATAATAACTTCACCCGGTCACATATCACTTTTGTTTTGTTTATTTTTTTCTAGTGTGAGGGAAACCAGATTCAAGCGACCTAAAGTAATTCAACACTTGGCCCGCCTGCCACATAACTGAAGGGTATAACCATTGAATCTTTGTGTCTTAAATTTTTCTATTGTTTAAGACTTTAGAAAAGTGAGAATAAAATGCGATGTGCTTACTTCTATAGGTTTCTCATTTCAGGTCCAGCAGTTGTCCTGAATGGTATTTCGGGGTTCTTGGTTCAACAGTGAAATGCTTCATGTTATTTGAGAAGCGGTACCCGACTGTCGTAGATTTTGAAACAAAAGTTATTCGTCTGAGATTTGCCGAGAAATATTTTTATTCCTTCTCAACCAGCGCAGTATTGCTTACCATTTTCTAACGTTCAAGGTTTATCCATCAGTTATTACAAAATTGATGAAATCAGTGTAAGATAACACCTTCAGTTGTTAGGCTTTTCTGCTAATATTTTCAAGTCACTGTCAACCTTTGTTAAACCTTTATTTTTCTTACATTTCTATGATAGCCATTGTCGCTTAATTTTCATCACTTAGAAAGGATATTATAAGATTGACAGAAGACTGTCTTTAAGCTAGACAGAACAATTTTAATGACATAAATTCATTTTCACCAGCAGTGTTACTCAGTAGAACTATGCTTCTGAATACCTGCAAGAATCTGTTCTTGTCGCCCATGATAATCATTGCTGCCATTTGTAATTTTTTTGCTTTATTTCCATTATGTGGTCAGAAATACTTCGGGTAGATGTTGCTACCATATATATATGATTTTGATCTGTACCACAGTCCTGATGATCATGATTATGATGACGACGACGACGACGACGACGACGATGAAGATGATGATGATGACGGCAATGACGAGAATGACGACGACGATGATGATGATAACGATTTTTTTGGCAGAAATCTTGTCCCCTTGGTTTTGATAGAATATATCAGAGAAACTAGGAGATCAAATTTTGTGATGTAGAATAAAACTGTTGTAGCTCCATCGTGCATATAATTTAATGACAAATAAGGCCAACAACTAAAGATTAAGGGAAAAGACAACAACAAAAATAACATCAGCAATAATATCTAAATCCTAGTAATTGGAATTAATTTTTCTCACTATCTTTGGTCCCATTTTCTCTGAATTGATATTACAAAACAATTTTTTAAATCAATTAAACATTCATTTTATTTCAATTCAATTTTCTTACAGTTCTATTTTTGTGCAGCTTGTTTATTAGGTGAGATAGTAGACAGCAGTGATCAATCAATATTTCTTTTTTTACTGTTACTGTGATCCAAGAAAAATGGAAACTAGCTAAAAGTTTAAAATATCAATAAATACCAATATAATCAATGATTTGATCACTGTAAAAAATTAGAATATTTCAAAGAAATTGATATCATTCTTTTTCATTTCTTTATGTTTTTCACATAATTAAACACATTAACTCTTTCTTTCATTGTTTCTTTCTTTCTCTTTCTTTCTTTCTCCTTCTCTCTCTCTCTCTCTCTCTCTCTCTCTCTCTCTCTCTCTCTCAGACACACTCACGAATTTGCTTACAACTACACACACTTATATGTATGTGCGCATAAATTCATTTTTCAATGCATTTTCAAGCAATTATCAATCGTAAAGAGAAAGACTGTAATGCTTCAGTGTGATGTCAACAATCTCTTACTCGTATTGAAATGAATTTTATCATGGGAATTTTCTAGTTGTTTGTATATAAAAAAAAATATAAATACGTTTTAAGTAATTGTGTTGCTTCGTTTCTTTTACATAACTTTTCTTGACATATTATTATTTGTAGTTTTTATTCGCAAACTTTCTATATATTTTACGATATCACTATTTTAATATATTTGCTTGACTCTATGTAAATTGCCTTCTTTGTTTCTGTTCTTTTTTTTTTACTCAGAATTCATCATAGCAAAACAAGTGATGATTGGTCGATCATTTACTTTAGTTATTTGCTTCCTTTTGTTTGAGGATCAATTTCCTTTCATAACTAGAAGCATTTCATACCACCAGTTACATAAGCATGAAACTAAGATTGTAGCAAGATGTAATTTCTGTTATGTGAAACTTCTAGAGTTTTGTACTTTCTATCTGGTAATATTTAACGTTTACAGTGAATTTTAAAATCAGAATTCAGTCGAACAATTTGAATTCTGAAGTAAATATTATCTATAAATATGCATTTTGCCCTCAGAAAACATTTCGTCTTCTACACAATGAAGACGATAACGATAGTAATTATTGCTTTCGTTGTTAAAGTGTAGATCATGAGGATTACCCTAATCTTCATCATCTTCATCTCCTTCTTTTACTTCCCCTCTTTCTTTCTCTCTTTCACTTCTTCCTCATTTACTTTTTCATCTTTATCCTTCATCTGCATTTCTCTTCCATATTCCGACATCTTCTGAATTTCTTTGTGCCACACTTCAAATATTGAACACAAATACCAACCAGACCATCATCCGGCTATCTAAACTAATACCTAGAGCTGTGAAATATGCTTACACAGCTGCTTAGCACTATGATAATTAGCCTATGAAAATTTATACTATATTCAGGATTCCTCTACAGTCCATAATACATATTTGACTGGTCAGAGATTCAGTTACATTTATATACGTTAACCATATCCTCTCCAAGCACTCAAGGTTGTTTTAGTAGCCGGAAGCATTTCTCTATAATAAATAGCATATTAGATATGTTGTACTTTCGTCATGACATACACAGAAGAGAGGTTGGTTTCGTAGACATTTTACTGTCTCGGCACGATACATAAATTGTCTAAAAGTACGCATTTACTATGCACTACAAAACGCATTTACTATGCACCACAAAACGCATTTACTATGCACCACAAAACGAGATTATTTTTTTCTTCGATTGGAAACCTCTGTACATGATTCAGGTTCTATTCAGGCCAGGGCACATTATTCCATCTCTTTTACGAACAGGCAAATTATAATCGAAAGAAAGTTTCAGTGAACTATTCAAACGAAATTTAAAATAAATTCTATTATGATATCATAAAACCTGTCTTGTAAAACTTAATTTTCTATTATACATTAAAAACGTTTAACGCACAAAACAAGAATGCAGTTCACTCGACAATAATATCAATGAGGTCATTTTTCTACTTCATTATAATTCCTTTGAGGTTCCCGACCCCAGACGCTTATGAGTACCACTCATCGTATATATGAAGATATCGGCGGGTGAGAAGTACCCTAATTTAGTATTTTGCGGTTTTGGTACACGTGTCCTTGAGGTTAAATGGCTATTACCACCAATGTCAAATGAAATCTTCTTCTTACATCATAATATTCTTCATAATTGCCTTGCAGTATAATATTCTTGACAATTTAATACTGTCTATATCTTATCTCTGTTAAAGACCTCAATTTACTGAAGAAATTATGTCCAATTTGTATTATATCAATTCTACACAGTATTTTGCGTTAACATTTGTTTAATTATTCATTTGTTTAATTAATTATAATTACCTACATAATTATAATTCTAAGCACATACATACAAACACACACACTCATATATATATATGTATATATGGACACATAATTAAGTGTATGTATATATACACAGACATACATATATATATATATATATATTTGCATGCATATATATATATATGTGTGTGTGTATAAATAGCCAGATAGATAGATAGATAGATAGATAGATAGATAGATAGACAGATAAGCAACTGAGTTTCAACATACCTAGTAATTATGTAATACTTCATTTAATAATGTTTCAAACATATGAAACTGCTAATAATTATAATTATAACTTAAATCAATACTGCCGAATGTTAGCCACGATTAGGAAGAGAGTTAGACGTAGTTTGACATTTACTTTATATTACCATGAGTAAGTGCGAAGTTAATCAATTATTAGTATTCACCAACAATGTAATACCTTTTCGCCAATGTTAAATTGCTAGAAAATTAGAATAGCATAGTATGAGAATAATCACACACACATACTTATGCATATAATGAGAGAACAATGCGGGTTACATGTATCAAAATTATTAATAAATATCCTTTACTACTCTAGACACAAGGCCCGAAATTTGGGGGGAGGGGGCCAGTCGATTAGATCGACTTTAGTACGCACCTGGTACTTAATTTATCGAGCCCGAAAGGATGAAAGGTAAAGTCGACCTCGGCGGAATTTGAACTCAGAACGTAAAGACAGACGAAATAACGCTAAGTATTTCGCCTGGCATGCTAACTTTTCTGCCCTCTCGCTGCCTTATTTTAATAAATATTGAAGTGGGATATTTTGATGGTTAACTAATTAAAATACTACGTTAGATTATGTCTTATAGTTACGTGTTCACTTGTACTTCATAATTATCCGCCATATTCCAACTTAATCTTACACTTTCTTCACGTAGCACCTTCTTTCTGAATGTGAGCGCACATCTCTGGTGTGACAACAATATTTCAAAGAAACACTTTAACAGATGGTCTCAATAATTAAAATAGACCAAAAATATTATAGCAATGTTTGTGTCATACATTTCATATGCGCATTGCCAGAGTTTGTATCTTGAACTTAATCTGAACAATACCTAATAACAACGTGGATTATTTTTAAAATTGGATAAGGCTACTTTGGTAGATAACACGGTGACAAACAGATGACATTTATGATGAAACCATTTCTTTTGTTTCAAATCCTTGGATTTTTATCGATGGTAAATTTTTAGTTAGACACCTAGTAGATATTTATATATGCATTTACCTCCGCTGCTTGATTGCCTGCTTCATGCTCTTGCTTGATGAGGCTGGAGTCATACAAGATCAGATGATTTTCCAAGACACATTTCCTCGAATGATTTATAGAAGTTTATATTAGGTATTCAAATGAATTTTTTTTTAAAACCTGGTTCTTTAGAAAAGCAATTCTAATGAAATAGTGTGACAATTATCGATGCAAAAGCATTTCGCAATCATTCTCTTGGTTAAAGATAGTGTGAGATAAATGGCGCTGCAAAGAACGTCATTATTGATAGCTTAATTTTGTGTTGATGATTTCGATGACGGATTCTTATGATCCGGAAGCAATGAGGTAACCTCTTTGTTACTTCTGGCATTATAGGTGGATTTCCCTGAATCATCAGTGCAGCACTAAGAGAGGTTATTCTAGTTGCAACAATGTGAGCCTGTAGAATTTGTGAGAATACCTAAAAAACTCAACAAGCTCAGTAAATCTAATAAAGAAAGAAATAATACATTTTTCAATCGTCGCTTTTAGTTGAAAGTGAAGTTAACTTTACTACTGAATACAGAAAATGCAGAGAAATCGACACGATATAAAGAAACGGTGATTTATGTCTAAGAATGACTAAATTTTCCTTCTATTAGACAAACCTACGTGAAGTAGTAAGGTCCAGAATCACACTCAAGTAAGATACAGGTGAATAAAACTTGCCTGTATGTGTGTGTAAGCGTATGTGCGCTCGCGTGTGTGTGTGTTTGTGTGCTTGTGTGCTTGTGTGCACGTGTGTGTATGCATGTATATATATGCATGCATGTGTATATATATGAGTATGTGTGTGTGTGTTTGTGTGTTTGGGTAAACATATGTGTGTAGTGTTATGCATATATGAAGTCTTCCGCTTTTTAAGCTCGCACCCACGCACATACACACATATATATACAAATTCTGTGCACGTATGTACGTATGTAACTATGTATCAATGCATCCGTATGCTTGTGTGTAATCATTATTGTGAACCGCATATTTTTGTGACCTCAGTATAAGATTCGTATTGTATACATGTAATGAAAGAAGTATCGTGTACAATTTTGTTAGAAAATGCTGCACATGATGTGTAGTGCTTTCACTAAATTATATAAATACATTTTTAAAACGTAATGTTTTTATTATTCTTGAATCTCCTCCGACGAGGGATTTTAAAGCAATGCGTTTAAGGTGTAAACAATTTAGGAATTAAGCAATGATTTTATCATCATTGTACATTATTTCGTGAGAAGCTATCGAAGCACTAGAACAGTACTAAAAATGTTATGCCCATACAATGATTTAAGAGAATAAATACTGTAATGATTTTCCTTTACATTGTCAATAACTATCTGAGAGTCAGAGATTTGCTCTCACTGCTAACAAAGCAGATATCCATTATTCAGTGAACAGACTGCTTAGCCAACAAATGTATTTGCAGCTAAATTGAATAAGCCAATGCAAGTTAAATGTATCTATCAATGTTGAATCTTATTTACAACTAAATTGAATAAGCCAATGTAAGTTAAATGTATTTATGAGAGTTCACTACTCTTGTTGGTGCATGAAACATAAGCCTTCCTACTAATATGTTAGAAGTCTTTCAGGATCATGCGTCCATAAAATTACTACCTAGAGTTGCAAAGATATACAGTTTTTGAACACAAAGACAGGCTAAACACAAGCTAACATGGGTAGTTGCACAATTCACAACAATTCAATCCATGCATGTATGGAGCATCAGATGGAAAACTAAAAATAAATTGATTTTCAAAAATTTAAGCGAATATTCAATATATCTCAACATGAGAGTTGCTATTAAAAAGTAGTATTCCTTTTAGTTATATAATGGAAATGAAGTAATCACTAACTAAATTAAATAAAGGAATAATGAAGCATATTGAGATGCCATTCGAATGGAAGGAAATAATCCCAAGCTTGAAGAGTTGGATAACTCTTCAAGACAAAATAATCAATTGAATGAACAGTTTTGAATGGAAATTTTATCTTTAATTGAAATCTGCTTTTTCTATGAACAAAACTACGACAACAAAGAATGTGAAAATGAAGAACAGAATGATAGCTGGCAAATGATATTTAATTTTCTGCCAGATCACTATATTAGGGGTGGGGGATTAGTAATTTGCAATTTATCTTTCATAGATTATTATTTTGTATAGTAACCATTGAAATTCCACACAGGTTTCGCATTAAATATTTTAGCTTTATTTATCACTTTCATTTTATCGTTTCGTTTCAATATGTAATACGTAAATGCAGAAGCTTATACAGACATATCCTTAAGTACAAATTGTTTATTGAACTAAATATGTGTAAGGATAAAATTACATACACAAGCATGGTAGTATACCTAGTCAGATTATATATTCTATTGTGCTACTTGAAATAAAATGATAAAATAGAAGTTATGTTCCAATGGTCTAGAGATATGTAGCTTGGGTAAATTCTTAGTTGTCGATAATGCTTTGTAGACCTGGCTTCCGTAATTCTTCTTGCATTTCCCAATTTACAAAATGCATTCACCAGTACGAACTGAGAAAAGATAATAGCTAAACAATTTCACTTATTCCCTATGTAGCATTGCATCATTGAAATTAGTCGCTTCAAGATAGCCTAGTCATTCAAATATATTACTGAACAGAATGGAAATAAAACCTGTATTAGAATATGATTTCATGATTCGTACCTTACTGATCTTTGACAATCAGATCATATTTATCGTTATTCCTTTATCTACTTTATCTACATCATGCTATCACATGACAGTCAATTAATTTGACGTGTTTATACTGCCGATGTGATTGAAAACTTCAAAATAATATGCACACAAGAGAAATATTTTGCGGAAACGTTGCTGAAATGATTACACTGAAACGGGATCAAAGTACTACATTTAAGAGGAATTCTACACTAGTTTCTCTGGTGTATAAGTTTTACTATTCGCTTCTTAATATATTCGGGAAGGATTTGGATATCTACGTATTGACAGAAGAAAATGAAAAAAAATAACGGAAAAGAAAAACCTTCTTGTAATTTGTAGTAATCGTTAAGGTGTTGTTGAATGCAGGACGTTGTTATTAGAAGCATATCTCCTGTTTAACTTTTGGTAAAGAAACTGAGGGTGAATGATGAATTGCTAATTACCTGGTCAAGTCTTTATACATGTTCCGGGCATATATTTTTCAGTGAGTACTGCTGATAGTCTGCTTTCACACTAATGTACTCTTGTTTTTCATTAGATTGGCAGTTCACTCTATTACTGACAGGTGTGGTTGATAACAAGGTATAAAAATGAAAATGACCTTTTCCAGAAGCATTTTGTGTTTAGATCGCGAATATAACATCCGTTTCTTTTTGCGATCCTCCAGCTTCTCGTAAATTACCATCTTACATCAAATATACTGATGCGAACTGGATTGAGCCGACACTGACAACTCTAAAAGTTATGGAGGAATTTGGATATAATTTTAATGCTTGATGATCTAGTTCGTGATCTAACACCAACTAAGCCACAGAGTGAAGTCCTGGCCTCACGGCTGCAATAATGGAACCTGTTGGTTAAAGATGCTCGAATTACAGTATGTAGGAAGCGTTCTGCAGATCTACAGCAATTCTTCACTTTGGAAAACAACTTGACTTATTTTAATGATATCAGAGATCTATTCAATGCTCTTGACCTGGCCTATGAGCCAAAAGAGTGGAGGTAGGTTATTCATAGATGCATCCCATTGCAGCATAATACGGTTCTGTTGCACAGTGGGAACACCATTGGACTGAAGCATCATTTACGAATCGTAACCGTTCAATGATATATAAAATTATATAAATCTGGAACTTGAGACAACCCGGATGTAATGATTGAAAGCAAATATAATATAATAATTCGAACTCGGAATCTTGGGGTTAGTAGCCCGCACTCTTAACCAATACGACATATGCCTGTGGGCACATGGCGTAGTGGTCTTTGATGTGCATATATAATTACATATTATTTGCAGTATGTATATATGAGTATAAAAGTGTATATATATATTTTACGTATGGGTGTACTGGTGTATTATTTGTATATATACATACATACATACATATATATATATATATATA